>NC_056448.1:28972846-29062846 GCF_018296145.1 Oncorhynchus tshawytscha
ACAGTGGAAGAGACTGAGAACAGTGGAAGTGACTGAGAACAGTAGAAGAGTCAGAACAGTGGAAGTGACTGAGAACAGTGGACAGAACAGTGACTGAGAACAGTGGAAGAAGACAGTGGAAGTGAGAACAGTGGAAGAGACTGAGAACAGTGGAAGAGACTGAGAACAGTGGAAGTGACAGAACAGTGGAAGAGACAGAACAGTGGAAGAGACAGAACAGTGGAAGTGACAGAACAGTGGAAGAGACAGAACAGTGGAAGTGACTGAGAACAGTCGAAGAGACAGAACAGTGGAAGTGACTGAGAACAGTAGAAGAGACAGAACAGTGGAAGAGACTGAGAACAGTGGAAGAGACAGAACAGTGGAAGTGACAGAACAGTGGAAGAGACAGAACAGTGGAAGTGACTGAGAATAGTAGAAGAGACTGAGAACAGTGGAAGTGACTGAGAACAGTGGAAGAGACTGAGAACAGTGGAAGTGACTGAGAACAGTGAGACAGAGTGGAAGAGAACAGTGGAAGTGACTGAGAACAGTGGAAGAGACTGAGAACAGTGGAAGTGACTGAGAACAGTGGAAGTGACTGAGAACAGTGGAAGAGACTGAGAACAGTGGAAGAGACTGAGAACAGTGGAAGAGACTGAGAACAGTGGAAGAGACTGAGAACAGTGGAAGAGACTGAGAACAGTGGAAGTGACTGAGAACAGTGGAAGAGACTGAGAACAGTGGAAGTGACTGAGAACAGTGACTCAGAAGAACAGAACAGTGGAAGAGACAGAACAGTGGAAGAGAGAACAGTGGACTGAGAACAGTGGAAGTGACTGAGAACAGTGGAAGTGACTGAGAACAGTGGAAGTGACTGAGAACAGTGGAAGAGACAGAACAGTGGAAGAGACAGAACAGTGGAAGAGACAGAACAGTGGAAGAGACAGAACAGTGGAAGTGACTGAGAACAGTCGAAGAGACAGAACAGTGGAAGAGACTGAGAACAGTGGAAGAGACAGAACAGTGGAAGAGACAGAACAGTGGAAGAGACAGAACAGTGGAAGTGACTGAGAACAGTGGAAGTGACTGAGAACAGTGGAAGAGACTGAGAACAGTGGAAGTGACTGAGAACAGTGGAAGAGACAGAACAGTGGAAGTGACTGAGAACAGTGGAAGTGACTGAGAACAGTGGAAGAGACTGAGAACAGTGGAAGAGACTGAGAACAGTGACTGAGAACAGTGGAAGAGACTGAGAACAGTGGAAGAGACTGAGAACAGTGGAAGAGACTGAGAACAGTGGAAGTGACTGAGAACAGTGGAAGAGACTGAGAAAGTGGAAGTGACTGAGAAAGTGGAAGACAGAACAGTGGAAGAGACTGAGAACAGTGGAAGTGACTGAGAACAGTGGAAGAGAGACTGAGAACAGTGGAAGTGACTGAGAACAGTGGAAGACTGAGAACAGTGGAAGAGACTGAGAACAGTGGAAGAGACTGAGAACAGTGGAAGTGACTGAGAACAGTGGAAGAGACTGAGAACAGTGGAAGAGACTGAGAACAGTGGAAGAGACTGAGAACAGTGGAGAACAGTGGAAGTGACTGAGAACAGTGGAAGAGACTGAGAACAGTGGAAGAGACTGAGAAAGTGGAAGTGGAAGAGACTGAGAACAGTGAGAACAGTGGAAGAGACTGAGAACAGTGGAAGTGACTGAGAACAGTGGAAGAGACTGAGAACAGTGGAAGTGACTGAGAACAGTGGAAGAGACTGAGAACAGTGGAAGAGACTGAGAACAGTGGAAGACTGAGAACAGTGGAAGAGACAGAACAGTGGAAGAGACTGAGAACAGTGGAAGAGACTGAGAACAGTGGAAGAGACTGAGAACAGTGGAACAGTGGAAGTGACTGAGAACAGTGGAAGAGACTGAGAACAGTGGAAAGAAGACTGAGAACAGTGGAAGTGACTGAGAACAGTGGAAGAGACTGAGAACAGTGGAAGAGACTGAGAACAGTGGAAGAGACTGAGAACAGCGGAAGAGACCGAGAACAGTGGAAGAGACCGAGAACAGTGGAAGAGACAGAACAGTGGATGTGACAGAACAGTGGAAGAGAAAGAACAGTGGAAGAAACTGAGAACAGTAGAAGAGTCAGAACAGTGGAAGAGACAGAACAGTGGAAGTGACAGAACAGTGGAAGAGACAGAACAGTGGAAGTGACTGAGAACAGTAGAAGAGACAGAACAGTGGAAGAGACTGAGAACAGTGGAAGAGACAGAACAGTGGAAGAGTCAGAACAGTGGAAGAGACAGAACAGTGGAAGTGACAGAACAGTGGAAGAGACAGAACAGTGGAAGTGACTGAGAACAGTGGAAGTGACTGAGAACAGTGGAAGTGACTGAGAACAGTGGAAGAGATAGTGAAGTGACTGAGAACAGTGGAAGAGACTGAGAACAGTGGAAGTGACTGAGAACAGTGGAAGAGACTGAGAACAGTGGAAGACTGAGAACAGTGGAAGAGACTGAGAACAGTGGAAGTGACTGAGACTAGAGAACAGAACAGTGGAAGAGACTGAGAACAGTGGAAGTGACTGAGAACAGTGGAAGAGACTGAGAACAGTGGAAGAGACTGAGAACAGTGGAAGTGACTGAGAACAGTAGAAGAGTCAGAACAGTGGAAGAGACTGAGAACAGTGGAAGTGACTGAGAACAGTGGAAGAGTCAAAACAGTGGAAGTGACTGAGAACAGTGGAAGTGACTGAGAACAGTGGAAGTGACTGAGAATAGTGGAAGAGACTGAGAACAGTGGAAGAGACTGAGAACAGTGGAAGTGACTGAGAACAGTGGAAGAGACTGAGAACAGTGGAAGAGACAGAACAGTGGAAGTGACAGAACAGTGGAAGAGACAGAACAGTGGAAGAGACTGAGAACAGTAGAAGAGTCAGAACAGTGGAAGTGACTGAGAACAGTGGAAGTGACTGAGAACAGTGGAAGAGACAGAACAGTGGAAGAGACTGAGAACAGTGGAAGAGACTGAGAACAGTGGAAGTGACAGAACAGTGGAAGTGACTGAGAACAGTGGAAGAGACAGAACAGTGGAAGTGACTGAGAACAGTGGAAGAGACAGAACAGTGGAAGTGACAGAACAGTGGAAGAGACTGAGAACAGTGGAAGTGACTGAGAACAGTGGAAGAGACTGAGAACAGTGGAAGAGACTGAGAACAGTGGAAGTGACTGAGAACAGTGGAAGAGACAGAACAGTGGAAGTGACTGAGAACAGTGGAAGTGACTGAGAACAGTGGAAGAGACTGAGAACAGTGGAAGAGACTGAGAACAGTGGAAGTGACTGAGAACAGTGGAAGAGACTGAGAACAGTGGAAGTGACTGAGAACAGTGGAAGAGACAGAACAGTGGAAGTGACAGAACAGTGGAAGAGACAGAACAGTGGAAGAGACAGAACAGTGGAAGAGAGAGAACAGTGGAAGAGACTGAGAACAGTAGAAGAGACAGAACAGTGGAAGAGTCAGAACAGTGGAAGAGACAGAACAGTGGAAGTGACTGAGAACAGTGGAAGAGACAGAACAGTGGAAGTGACTGAGAACAGTGGAAGTGACTGAGAACAGTGGAAGAGACTGAGAACAGTGGAAGTGACTGAGAACAGTGGGAGACTGAGAACAGTGGAAGAGACTGAGAACAGTGGAAGTGACTGAGAACAGTGGAAGTGACTGAGAACAGTAGAAGAGACAGAACAGTGGAAGTGACTGAGAACAGTAGAAGAGACCGAACAGTGGAAGAGACTGAGAACAGTGGAAGAGTCAGAACAGTGGAAGTGACTGAGAACAGTGGAAGAGACTGGAAGAGAGAGAACAGTGGAAGTGACTGAGAACAGTGGAAGAGACAGAACAGTGGAAGAGACTGAGAACAGTGGAAGTGACTGAGAACAGTGGAAGTGACTGAGAACAGTGGAAGTGACTGAGAACAGTGGAGTGACTGAGAACAGTGGAAGAGACTGAGAACAGTGGAAGAGACTGAGAACAGTGGAAGAGACTGAGAACAGTGGAAGAGACTGAGAACAGTGGAAGAGACTGAGAACAGTGGAAGAGACAGAACAGTGGAAGAGACTGAGAACAGTGGAAGAGACTGAGAACAGTGGAAGAGACTGAGAACAGTGGAAGTGACTGAGAACAGTGGAAGAGACTGAGAACAGTGGAAGAGACTGAGAACAGTGGAAGTGACTGAGAACAGTGGAAGAGACTGAGAACAGTGGAAGTGACTGAGAACAGTCAGAACAGTGGAAGAGACTGAGAACAGTGGAAGACTGAGAACAGTGGAAGAGACTGAGAACAGTGGAAGAGAAGAACAGTGGAAGAGACTGAGAACAGTGGAAGTGACTGAGAACAGTGGAAGAGACAGAACAGTGGAAGACTGAGAACAGTGGAAGTGACTGAGAACAGTGGAAGAACTGAGAACAGTGGAAGACTGAGAACAGTGGAAGAGACTGAGAACAGTGGAAGTGACTGAGAACAGTGACAGAAGAGACTGAGAACAGTGGAAGAGACTGAGAACAGTGGAAGAGACTGAGAACAGTGGAAGAGACTGAGAACAGTGGAAGAGACAGTGGAAGAGAACAGTGGAAGAGACTGAGAACAGTGGAAGACTGAGAACAGTGGAAGTGACTGAGAACAGTGGAAGAGACTGAGAACAGTGGAAGTGACTGAGAACAGTGGAAGAGACTGAGAACAGTGGAAGAGACTGGAAGAACAGTGGAAGTGACTGAGAACAGTGGAAGAGACTGAGAACAGTGGAAGTGACTGAGAACAGTGGAAGAGACTGAGAACAGTGGAAGAGAGAGAACTGACTGAGAACAGTGGAAGAGACAGAACAGTGGAAGAGACAGAACAGTGGAAGTGACTGAGAACAGTCGAAGAGAGAGAACAGTGGAAGTGACTGAGAACAGTAGAAGAGACAGAACAGTGGAAGAGACTGAGAACAGTGGAAGAGACTGAGAACAGTGGAAGTGACAGAACAGTGGAAGTGACAGAACAGTGGAAGAGAGAACAGTGGAAGAGACAGAACAGTGGAAGTGACAGAACAGTGGAAGAGACAGAACAGTGGAAGTGACTGAGAACAGTAGAAGAGACAGAACAGTGGAAGAGACTGAGAACAGTAGAAGAGTCAGAACAGTAGAAGAGTCAGAACAGTGGAAGAGACAGAACAGTGGAAGTGACTGAGAACAGTAGAAGAGACAGAACAGTGGAAGTGACTGAGAACAGTGGAAGTGACTGAGAACAGTGGAAGAGACTGAGAACAGTGGAAGTGACTGAGAACAGTGGAAGAGACTGAGAACAGTGGAAGTGACTGAGAACAGTGGAAGAGACTGAGAACAGTGGAAGTGACTGAGAACAGTGGAAGAGTCAGAACAGTGGAAGTGGAAGAGACTGAGAACAGTGGAAGAGACTGAGAACAGAAGTGACTGAGAACAGTGGAAGAGTGAGAACAGTGGAAGTGACTGAGAACAGTGGAAGAGACAGAGTGGAAAGAGACTGAGAACAGTGGAAGTGACTGAGAACAGTGGAAGAGACTGAGAACAGTGGAAGTGACTGAGAACAGTGGAAGAACAGTGGAAGTGACTGAGAACAGTGGAAGAGACTGAGAACAGTGAGAACAGTGGAAGTGACTGAGAACAGTGGAAGAGACTGAGAACAGTGGAAGTGACTGAGAACAGTGGAAGAGACTGAACAGAGAACAGTGGAAGAGACTGAGAACAGTGGAAGAGACTGAGAACAGTGGAAGAGACTGAGAACAGTGGAAGAGAAGAACAGAAGAGACTGAGAACAGTGGAGTGAGAGACTGAGAACAGACTGAGAACAGTGGAAGTGACTGAGAACAGTGGAAGTGACTGAGAACAGTGGAAGAGACTGAGAACAGTGGAAGAGACTGAGAACAGTGGAAGAGAAGAACAGACTGAGAACAGTGGAAGAGAGAACAGTGGAAGTGACTGAGAACAGTGGAAGAGACTGAGAACAGTGGAAGAGACTGAGAACAGTGGAAGAGACTGAGAACAGTGGAAGAACTGAGAACAGTGGAAGAGACTGAGAACAGTGGAAGAGACTGAGAACAGTGGAAGAGAGAGAACTGGAAGAAGAGAGAACAGTGGAAGAGACTGAGAACAGTGGAAGTGACTGAGAACAGTGGAAGAGACTGAGAACAGTGGAAGAGACTGAGAACAGTGGAAGTGACTGAGAACAGTGGAAGAGACTGAGAACAGTGGAAGTGACTGAGAACTGAGAACAGTGGAAGAGACAGAACAGTGGAAGAGACAGAACAGTGGAAGTGACTGAGAACAGTGGAAGAGAACAGAACAGTGGAAGAGACTGAGAACAGTAGAAGACTCAGAACAGTGGAAGAGTCAGAACAGTGGAAGAGACTGAGAACAGTGGAAGAAGACTGAGAACAGTGGAAGAGAGAACAGTGGAAGACTGAGAACAAGAAGTGACTGAGAACAGTGGAAGAGACTGAGAACAGTGGAAGTGACTGAGAACAGTGAGAAGTGGAAGTGACTGAGAACAGTGGAAGAGACTGAGAACAGTGGAAGTGACTGAGAACAGTGGAAGAGACTGAGAAATGTGGAAGTGACTCAGAACAGTGGAAGAGACTGGGAACAGTGAAAGAGACTGAGAACAGTGGAAGTGACTGAGAACAGTGGAAGAGACTGAGAACAGTGGAAGTGACTGAGAACAGTAGAAGAGTCAGAACAGTGGAAGAGACTGAGAACAGTGGAAGTGACTGAGAACAGTGGAAGTGACTGAGAACAGTGGAAGTGACTGAGAACAGTGGAAGAGACTGAGAACAGTGGAAGTGACTGAGAACAGTGGAAGAGACTGAGAACAGTGGAAGAGACTGAGAACAGTGGAAGAGACTGAGAACAGTGGAAGAGTCAGAACAGTGGAAGAGACTGAGAACAGTGGAAGTGACTGAGAACAGTGACTGAGAACAGTGGAAGACTGAGAACAGTGGAAGTGACAGAACAGTGGAAGAGACAGAACAGTGGAAGAGACTGAGAACAGTGGAAGTGACTGAGAACAGTGTGACTGAGAACAGTGGAAGTGACTGAGAACAGTGGAAGAGACTGATAACAGTGGAAGAGACTGAGAACAGTGGAAGTGACTGAGAACAGTGGAAGAGACTGAGAACAGTAGAAGAGTCAGAACAGTGGAAGTGACAGAACAGTGGAAGTGACTGAGAACAGTGGAAGAGACTGAGAACAGTGGAAGTGACTGAGAACAGTAGAAGAGTCAGAACAGTGGAAGTGACTGAGAACAGTGGAAGTGACTGAGAACAGTGGAAGAGACTGAGAACAGTGGAAGTGACTGAGAACAGTGAGAACAGTGGAAGAGACTGAGAACAGTGGAAGAGACTGAGAACAGTGGAAGAGACTGAGAACAGTGGAAGAGACTGAGAACAGTGGAAGAGACTGAGAAAGAAGAGACTGAGAACAGTGGAAGAGACTGAGAACAGTGGAAGTGACTGAGAACAGTGGAAGAGACTGAGAACAGTGGAAGTGACTGAGAACAGTGGAAGAGACTGAGAACAGTGGAAGAGACTGAGAACAGTGGAAGAGACTGAGAACAGTGGAAGTGACTGAGAACAGTGGAAGAGACTGAGAACAGTGGAAGTGACTGAGAACAGTGGAAGAGACTGAGAACAGTGGAAGAGACTGAGAACAGTGGAAGAGACCGAGAACAGTGGAAGAGACAGAACAGTGGAAGTGACTGAGAACAGTGGAAGACTGAGAACAGTGGAAGTGACTGAGAACAGTGGAAGAGACTGAGAACAGTGGAAGAGACAGTGAGAACAGTGGAAGAGACTGAGAACAGTGGAAGTGACTGAGAACAGTGGAAGAACAGACTGAGAACAGTGGAAGAGTGACTGAGAACAGTGGAAGAGACTGAGAACAGTGGAAGAGACTGAGAACAGTGGAAGTGACTGAGAACAGTGGAAGAGACTGAGAACAGTGGAAGAGACTGAGAACAGTGGAAGACTGAGAACAGTGGAAGTGACTGAGAACAGTGGAAGTGACTGAGAACAGTGAAGAGACTGAGAACAGTGGAAGAGACTGAGAACAGTGGAAGTGACTGAGAACAGTGGAAGAGACTGAGAACAGTGGAAGAGACTGAGAACAGTGGAAGAGACAGAACAGTGGAAGAGACAGAACAGTGGAAGAGACTGAGAACAGTGGAAGAGACAGAACAGTGGAAGAGACAGAACAGTGGAAGAGACAGAACAGTGGAAGAGACAGAACAGTGGAAGAGACAGAACAGTGGAAGAGACTGAGAACAGTGGAAGAGACAGAACAGTGGAAGTGACTGAGAACAGTGGAAGAGACAGAACAGTGGAAGAGACTGAGAACAGTGGAAGAGACTGAGATGGAAGAGACTGAGAACAGTGGAAGTGACTGAGAACAGTGGAAGAGACTGAGACTGAGAACAGTGGAAGTGACTGAGAACAGTGGAAGAGACTGAGAACACTGGAATTGACTGAGAACAGTAGAAGAGTCAGAACAGTGGAGAGACTGAGAACAGTGGAAGAGACTGAGAACAGTGGAAGTGACTGAGACAGTGGAAGAGACTGAGAACAGTGGAAGTGACTGAGAACAGTGGAAGTGACTGAGAACAGTGGAAGTGACTGAGAACAGTGGAAGAGACTGAGAACAGTGGAAGTGACTGAGAACAGTGGAAGTGACTGAGAACAGTGGAAGTGACTGAGAACAGTGGAAGTGACTGAGAACAGTGGAAGTGACTGAGAACAGTGGAAGAGACTGAGAACAGTGGAAGAGACTGAGAACAGTGGAAGTGACTGAGAACAGTGGAAGAGACTGAGAACAGTGGAAGAGACTGAGAACAGTGGAAGAGACTGAGAACAGTGGAAGAGACTGAGAACAGTGGAAGAGTCAGAACAGTAGAAGAGTCAGAACAGTGGAAGAGACAGAACAGTGGAAGAGACTGAGACCAGTGGAAGTGACTGAGAACAGTGGAAGTGACTGAGAACAGTGGAAGTGACTGGGAACAATGGAAGTGACTGAGAACAGTGGAAGAGTCAGAACAGTGGAATTGGCTGAGAACAGTAGAAGAGACAGAACAGTGGAAGAGACTGAGAACAGTAGAAGAGTCAGAACAGTAGAAGAGTCAGAACAGTGGAAGAGACAGAACAGTGGAAGTGACTGAGAACAGTGGAAGACTGAGAACAGTGGAAGAGACTGAGAACAGTGGAAGTGACTGAGAACAGTGGAAGAGACTGAGAAATGTGGAAGTGACTGAGAACAGTGGAAGAGACTGAGAACAGTGGAAGTGACTGAGAACAGTGGAAGAGACTGAGAACAGTGGAAGTGACTGAGAACAGTAGAAGAGTCAGAACAGTGGAAGAGACTGAGAACAGTGGAAGAGACTGAGAACAGTGGAAGTGACTGAGAACAGTGGAAGAGACTGAGAACAGTGGAAGTGACTGAGAACAGTAGAAGAATCAGAACAGTGGAAGAGACTGAGAACAGTGGAAGTGACTGAGAACAGTGGAAGTGACTGAGAACAGTGGAAGTGACTGGGAACAGTGGAAGTGACTGAGAACAGTGGAAGAGACTGAGAACAGTGGAAGAGACTGAGAACAGTGGAAGAGACTGAGAACAGTGGAAGAGACTGAGAACAGTGGAAGAGACTGAGAACAGTGGAAGAGAACAGTGGAAGTGACTGAGAACAGTGGAAGAGACTGAGAACAGTGGAAGACTGAGAACAGTGGAAGAGACTGAGAACAGTGGAAGAAGACTGAGAACAGTGGAAGTGACTGAGAACAGTGGAAGAGACTGAGAACAGTGGAAGAGACTGAGAACAGTGGAAGTGACTGAGAACAGTGGAAGACTGAGAACAGTGGAAGAGACTGAGAACAGTGAGAACAGTGGAAGAGAAGAACAGACTGAGAACAGTGGAAGAGACTGAGAACAGTGGAAGAGACTGAGAACAGTGGAAGAGACTGAGAACAGTGGAAGAGACAGAACAGTGGAAGTGACAGAACAGTGGAAGAGACAGAACAGTGGAAGTGACTGAGAACAGTGGAAGAGACTGAGAACAGTGGAAGTGACTGAGAACAGTGGAAGAGACTGAGAACAGTGGAAGAGACTGAGAACAGTGGAAGTGACTGAGAACAGTGGAAGAGACTGAGAACAGTGGAAGTGAGTGAGAAAAGTAGAAGAGTCAGAACAGTGGAAGAGACTGAGAACAGTGGAAGTGACTGAGAACAGTGGAAGAGACAGAACAGTGGAAGTGACTGAGAACAGTGGAAGTGACTGAGAACAGTGGAAGAGACTGAGAACAGTGGAAGAGACTGAGAACAGTGGAAGTGACTGAGAACAGTGGAAGAGACTGAGAACAGTGGAAGTGACAGAACAGTGGAAGAGACAGAACAGTGGAATTGACTGAGAACAGTAGAAGAGACAGAACAGTGGAAGAGACTGAGAACAGTAGAAGAGTCAGAACAGTAGAAGAGTCAGAACAGTGGAAGAGACAGAACAGTGGAAGTGACTGAGAACAGTAGAGGAGACAGAACAGTGGAAGTGACTGAGAACAGTAGAAGTGACTGAGAACAGACTGAGAAAGTGGAAGTGACTGAGAACAGTGGAAGTGACTGAGAACAGTGGAAGTGACTGAGAACAGTGGAAGAGAACAGTGGAAGTGACTGAGAACAGTGGAAGAGACTGAGAACAGTGGAAGTGACTGAGAACAGTAGAAGAGAACAGTGGAAGAGACTGAGAACAGTGGAAGAGACTGAGAACAGTGGAAGAGACTGAGAACAGTGGAAGAGACTGAGAACAGTGGAAGTGACTGAGAACAGTGGAGAAGAGACAGAACAGTGGAAGAGACTGAGAACAGTGGAAGTGACTGAGAACAGTGGAAGAGACTGAGAACAGTGGAAGAGACTGAGAACAGTGGAAGAGACTGAGAAGTGGAAGTGACTGACTGAGAGAACAGTGGAAGTGACTGAGAACAGTGGAAGAGACTGAGAACAGTGGAAGAGACTGAGAACAGTGGAAGAGACAGAACAGTGGAAGTGACTGAGAACAGTGGAAGAGACTGAGAACAGTGGAAGAGACTGAGAACAGTGGAAGTGACTGAGAACAGTGGAAGAGACTGAGAACAGTGGAAGAGACTGAGAACAGTGGAAGAGACTGAGAACAGTGGAAGACTGAGAACAGTGGAAGAGACTGAGAACAGTGGAAGAGACTGAGAACAGTGGAAGAGACAGAACAGTGGAAGAGACTGAGAACAGTGGAAGTGACTGAGAACAGTGGAAGAGACTGAGAACAGTGGAAGACTGAGAACAGTGGAAGAGACTGAGAACAGTGGAAGTGACTGAGAACAGTGGAAGAGACTGAGAACAGTGGAACAGAACAGTGGAAGTGACTGAGAACAGTGGAAGAGACTGAGAACAGTGGAAGTGACTGAGAACAGTGGAAGAGACTGAGAAGACTGAGAACAGTGGAAGAGACTCAGAACAGTGGAAGAGAAGAGAAGAGACAGAACAGTGGAAGAGACTGAGAACAGTGGAAGAGACAGAACAGTGGAAGACTGAGAACAGAGACAGAACAGTGGAAGAGACTGAGAACAGTGGAAGTGACTGAGAACAGTGGAAGAGACAGAACAGTGGAAGTGACTGAGAACAGTGGAAGAGACTGAGAACAGTGGAAGAGTGAGAACAAGAAGAGACTCAGAACAGTGGAAGAGTCAGAACAGTGGAAGAGACAGAACAGTGGAAGTGACTGAGAACAGTGGAAGAGACTGAGAACAGTGGAAGTGACTGAGAACAGTGGAAGTGACTGAGAACAGTGAGAAAGTGGAAGTGACTGAGAACAGTGGAAGAGACTGAGAACAGTGGAAGTGACTGAGAACAGTGGAAGAGACTGAGAAAGTGGAAGTGACTGAGAACAGTGGAAGAGACTGAGAACAGTGGAAGTGACTGAGAACAGTAGAAAGAGACTCAGAACAGTGGAAGAGACTGAGAACAGTGGAAGAGACTGAGAACAGTGGAAGAGACTGAGAACAGTGGAAGAGACTGAGAACAGTGGAAGAGACTGAGAACAGTGGAAGAGACTGAGAACAGTGGAAGAGACTGAGAACAGTGGAAGAGACTGAGAACAGTGGAAGTGACTGAGAACAGTGGAAGTGACTGAGAACAGTGGAAGAGACTGAGAACAGTGGAAGTGACTGAGAACAGTGGGAGACTGAGAACAATGGAAGAGACTGAGAACAGTGGAAGTGACTGAGAACAGTAGAAGAGACTGAGAACAGTGGAGGAGACTGAGAACAGTGGAAGTGACTGAGAACAGTGGAAGAGACTGAGAACAGTGGAAGAGACTGAGAACAGTGGAAGAGACTGAGAACAGTAGAAGAGTCAGAACAGTGGAAGTGACTGAGAAACAGTGGAAGACTGAGAACAGTGGAAGTGACTGAGAACAGTGGAAGAGACTGAGAACAGTGGAAGAGACTGAGAACAGTGGAGTGGAAGAGAACAGTGGAAGAACAGAACAGTGGAAGAGACTGAGAACAGTGGAAGAGACTGAGAACAGTGGAAGTGACTGAGAACAGTGGAAGAGACTGAGAACAGTGGAAGAGACTGAGAACAGTGGAAGAGACTGAGAACAGAACAGTGAGAAAGTGGAAGAGACTGAGAACAGTGGAAGTGACTGAGAACAGTGGAAGAGACTGAGAACAGTGGAAGAGACTGAGAACAGTGGAAGAGACTGAGAACAGTGGAAGTGACTGAGAACAGTGGAAGAGACTGAGAACAGTGGAAGTGACTGAGAACAGTGGAAGAGAACAGTGGAAGAGACTGAGAACAGTGGAAGTGACTGAGAACAGTGGAAGAGACAGAACAGGGAGTGACTGAGAACAGTGGAAGTGACTGAGAACAGTGGAAGTGACTGAGAACAGTGGAAGAGACTGAGAACAGTGGAAGAGACTGAGAACAGTGGAAGAGACTGAGAACAGTGGAAGAGACTGAGAACAGTGGAAGTGACTGAGAACAGTGGAAGAGACTGAGAACAGTGGAAGACTGAGAACAGTGGAAGAAGAACAGTGGAAGAGACAGAACAGTGGAAGAGACTGAGAACAGTAGAAGAGAGAGAACAGTGGAAGTGACTGAGAACAGTGGAAGAGACTGAGAACAGTGGAAGTGACTGAGAACAGTGGAAGTGACTGAGAACAGTGGAAGAGACTGAGAACAGTGGAAGAGACTGAGAACAGTGGAAGAGACAGAACAGTGGAAGAGACTGAGAACAGTAGAAGAGTGAGAACAGTAGAAGAGAGAACAGTGGAAGAGACAGAACAGTGGAAGTGACTGAGAACAGTGGAAGAGACAGAACAGTGGGAAGAACAGGACTGAGAACAGTGGAAGTGACTGAGAACAGACTGAGAAAGTGGAAGTGACTGAGAACAGTGGAAGAGACTGAGAACAGTGGAAGAGACTGAGAACAGTGGAAGAGACTGAGAACAGTGGAAGTGACTGAGAACAGTGGAAGAGACTGAGAACAGTGGAAGAGACTGAGAACAGTAGAAGAGAGAACAGTGGAAGAGACTGAGAACAGTGGAAGAGACTGAGAACAGTGGAAGAGACTGAGAACAGTGGAAGAGACTGAGAACAGTGGAAGAGACTGAGAACAGTGGAAGAGACAGAACAGTGGAAGAGACTGAGAACAGTGGAAGTGACTGAGAACAGTGGAAGTGACTGAGAACAGTGGAAGTGACTGAGAACAGTGGAAGTGACTGAGAACAGTGGAAGTGACTGAGAACAGTGGAAGAGACTGAGAACTGAGAACAGTGGAAGTGACTGAGAACAGTGGAAGAGACTGAGAACAGTGGAAGTGACTGAGAACAGTGGAAGAGACTGAGAAAGTGGAGTGACTGAGAACAGTGGAAGAGACTGAGAACAGTGGAAGTGACTGAGAACAGTGGGAAGAGACTGAGAACAGAGAAGAGACAGAACAGTGGAAGTGACTGAGAACAGTGGAAGAGACTGAGAACAGTGGAAGAGACTGAGAACAGTGGAAGTGACTGAGAACAGTGGAAGAGACTGAGAACAGTGGAAGAGACTGAGAACAGTGGAAGAGACTGAGAACAGTGGAAGAGACTGAGAACAGTGGAAGTGACTGAGAACAGTGGAAGAGACTGAGAACAGTGGAAGTGACTGAGAACAGTGGAAGAGACTGAGAACAGTGGAAGAGACTGAGAACAGTGGAAGTGACTGAGAACAGTGGAAGAGACTGAGAACAGTGGAAGTGACTGAGAACAGTAGAAGAGTCAGAACAGTGGAAGTGACTGAGAACAGTGGAAGTGACTGAGAACAGTGGAAGAGTCAGAACAGTGGAAGTGACTGAGAACAGTGGAAGTGACTGAGAACAGTGGAAGAGACTGAGAACAGTGGAAGTGACTGAGAACAGTGGAAGAGACTGAGAACAGTGGAAGAGACAGAACAGTGGAAGTGACAGAACAGTGGAAGAGACAGAACAGTGGAAGTGACTGAGAACAGTAGAAGAGACAGAACAGTAGAAGAGACAGAACAGTGGAAGAGACAGAACAGTGGAAGTGACAGAACAGTGGAAGAGACAGAACAGTGGAAGTGACAGAACAGTGGAAGAACAGTGGAAGTGACTGAGAACAGTGGAAGAGACTGAGAACAGTGGAAGAGACTGAGAACAGTGGAAGTGACTGAGAACAGTGGAAGTGACTGAGAACAGTGGAAGTGACTGAGACAGAACAGTGGAAGTGACTGAGAACAGTGGAAGAGACAGTGGAAGTGACTGAGAACAGTAGAGAGTCAGAACAGTGGAAGAGACTGAGAACAGTGGAAGAGACTGAGAACAGTGGAAGGAAGTGAGAGACTGAGAACAGTGGAAGAGACTGAGAACAGTGGAAGTGACTGAGAACAGTGGAAGAGACTGAGAACAGTGGAAGTGACTGAGAACAGTGGAAGAGACTGAGAACAGTGGAAGAGACTGAGAACAGTGGAAGAGACTGAGAACAGTGGAAGAGACTGAGAACAGTGGAAGAGACTGAGAACAGTGGAAGAGACTGAGAACAGTGGAAGAGACTGAGAACAGTGGAAGAGACTGAGAACAGTGGAAGAGACTGAGAACAGTGGAGACAGTGAGAACAGTGGAAGAGACTGAGAACAGTGGAAGTGACTGAGAACAGTGGAAGAGACTGAGAAACAGAACAGTGGAAGAGACTGAGAAAGAGTGACTGAGAACAGTGGAAGAGACTGAGAACAGTGGAAGTGACTGAGAACAGTGGAAGAGACTAGTGGAAGTGACTGAGAACAGTGGAAGTGACTGAGAACAGTGGGAGAGAGACAGTGGAAGAGACTGAGAACAGTGGAAGAGACTGAGAACAGTGGAAGAGACTGAGAACAGTGGAAGAGACTGAGAACAGTGGAAGAGACTGAGAACAGTGGAAGAGACTGAGAACAGACTGAGAACAGTGGAAGAGACTGAGAACAGTGGAAAGACTGAGAACAGTGAGAACAGTGGAAGTGACTGAGAACAGTGGAAGAGACTGAGAACAGTGGAAGAGACTGAGAACAGTGGAAGAGACTGAGAACAGTGGAAGAGACTGAGAACAGTGGAAGAGACTGAGAACAGTGAGAAGAAGACTGAGAACAGTGGAAGTGACTGAGAACAGTGGAAGAGACTGAGAACAGTGGAAGAGACTGAGAATAGTGGAAGTGACTGAGAACAGTGGAAGTGACTGAGAACAGTAGAATAGACAGAACAGTGGAAGTGACTGAGAACAGTAGAAGAGACCGAACAGTGGAAGAGACTGAGAACAATAGAAGAGTCAGAACAGTGGAAGTGACTGAGAACAGTGGAAGAGACCGAGAAAAGTGGAAGTGACTGAGAACAGTGGAAGTGACTGAGAACAGTGGAAGAGACTGAGAACAGTGGAAGTGACAGAACAGTGGAAGAGACAGAACAGTGGAAGAGACAGAACAGTGGAAGAGACAGAACAGTGGAAGAGACAGAACAGTGGAAGTGACTGAGAACAGTGGAAGAGACTGAGAACAGTGGAAGAGACTGAGAACAGTGGAAGACTGAGAACAGTGGAAGAGACAGAACAGTGGAAGAGACTGAGAACTGACTGAGAACAGTGGAAGACTGAGAACAGTGGAAGTGACTGAGAACAGTGGAAGTGACTGAGAACAGTGGAAGTGACTGAGAACAGTGGAAGAGACTGAGAACAGTGGAAGAGACTGAGAACAGTGGAAGTGACTGAGAACAGTGGAAGAGACTGAGAACAGTGGAAGAGACTGAGAACAGTGAGAACAGTGACTGAGAACAGTGGAAGAGACTGAGAACAGTGGAAGACTGAGAACAGTGACTGAGAACAGTGGAAGAGACTGACTGAGAACAGTGGAAGAGACTGAGAACAGTGGAAGACTGAGAACAGTGGAAGAGACTGAGAACAGTGGAAGAGACTGAGAACAGTGGAAAGAGACAGTGGAAGAGAACAGTGGAAGAGACAGAACAGTGGAAGAGACTGAGAACAGTAGAAGAGTCAGAACAGTGGAAAGAGTCAGAACAGTGGAAGAGACAGAACAGTGGAAGTGACTGAGAACAGTGAGAAGAACAGAGTGACTGAGAACAGTGGAAGTGACTGAGAACAGTGGAAGAGACTGAGAACAGTGTGGAAGTGACTGAGAACAGTGGAAGAGACTGAGAACAGTGGAAGTGACTGAGAACAGTGGAAGAGACTGAGAACAGTGGAAGTGACTGAGAACAGTGGAAGAGACTGAGAACAGTGGAAGTGACTGAGAACAGTGGAAGAGAGAACAGTGGAAGAGACAGAACAGTGGGAAGAGACTGAGAACAGTGGAAGAGACAGAACAGTGGAAGAGACTGAGAACAGTGGAAGAGACTGAGAACAGTGGAAGACTGAGAACAGTGGAAGAGACTGAGAACAGTGGAAGTGACTGAGAACAGTGGAAGTGACTGAGAACAGTGGAAGTGACTGAGAACAGTGGAAGTGACTGAGAACAGTGGAAGTGACTGAGAACAGTGGAAGAGACTGAGAACAGTGGAAGAGACTGAGAACAGTGGAAGAGACTGAGAACAGTGGAAGAGAGAGAACAGTGAGAACAGTGGAAGTGACTGAAGAACAGTGGAAGAGACTGAGAACAGTGGAAGTGACTGAGAACAGTGGAAGAGACTGAGAACAGTGGAAGTGACTGAGAACAGTGGAAGAGACTGAGAACAGTGGAAGAGAGAACAGTGGAAGTGACTGAGAACAGTGGAAGTGACTGAGAACAGTGGAAGAGACTGAGAACAGTGGAAGTGACTGAGAACAGTGGAAGAGACTGAGAACAGTGGAACAGTGGAAGAGACTGAGAACAGTGGAAGAGACTGAGAACAGTGGAAGAGACTGAGAACAGTGGAAGAGACTGAGAACAGTGGAAGAGACAGAACAGTGGAAGTGACTGAGAACAGTGGAAGTGACTGAGAACAGTGGAAGAGACTGAGAACAGTGGAAGAGACTGAGAACAGTGGAAGTGACTGAGAACAGTGAGAAAGTGGAGACTGAGAACAGTGGAAGACTGAGAACAGTGGAAGAGACTGAGAACAGTGGAAGTGACTGAGAACAGTGGAAGTGACTGAGAACAGTGGAAGTGACTGAGAACAGTGGAAGTGACTGAGAACAGTGGAAGAGACTGAGAACAGTGGAAGTGACTGAGAACAGTGGAAGACAGAACAGTGGAAGAGACAGAACAGTGGAAGAGACAGAACAGTGGAAGAGACAGAACAGTGGAAGTGACTGAGAACAGTGGAAGAGACAGAACAGTGGAAGTGACTGAGAACAGTCGAAGAGACAGAACAGTGGAAGAGTCAGAACAGTGGAAGAGACTGAGAACAGTGGAAGTGACTGAGAACAGTGGAAGACAGAACAGTGGAAGTGACTGAGAACAGTGGAAGTGACTGAGAACAGTGGAAGAGACTGAGAACAGTGGAAGAGACTGAGAACAGTGGAAGAGACTGAGAACAGTGGAAGTGACTGAGAACAGTGGAAGAGACTGAGAACAGTGGAAGAGACTGAGAACAGTGGAAGAGAGAGAACACTGAGAACAGTGAGAAAGAGAGTCAGAACAGTGGAAGAGACTGAGAACAGTGGAAGAGACTGAGAACAGTGGAAGTGACTGAGAACAGTGGAAGAGACTGAGAACAGTGGAAGTGACTGAGAACAGTGGAAGAGACTGAGAACAGTGGAAGAGACTGAGAACAGTGGAAGACTGAGAACAGTGACTGAGAACAGAGACTGAGAACAGTGGAACAGTGGAAGAGACTGAGAACAGTGGAAGAGACTGAGAACAGTGGAAGACTGAGAACAGTGGAAGAGACTGAGAACAGTGGAAGAGACTGAGAACAGTGGAAGAGACTGAGAACAGTGGAAGACTGAGAACAGTGGAAGTGACTGAGAACAGTGGAAGAGACTGAGAACAGTGAGAAAGTGGAGACTGAGAACAGTGGAAGAGACTGAGAACAGTGGAAGAGACAGAACAGTGGAAGAGACTGAGAACAGTGGAAGAGACTGAGAACAGTGGAAGTGACTGAGAACAGTGGGAGACTGAGAACAATGGAAGAGACTGAGAACAGTGGAAGTGACTGAGAACAGTAGAAGAGACTGAGAACAGTGGAGGAGACTGAGAACAGTGGAAGTGACTGAGAACAGTGGAAGAGACTGAGAACAGTGGAAGTGACTGAGAACAGTGGAAGAGACAGAACAGTGGAAGTGACAGAACAGTGGAAGAGACAGAACAGTGGAAGTGACTGAGAACAGTAGAAGAGTCAGAACAGTAGAAGAGTGAGAACAGTGGAAGAGACAGAACAGTGGAAGAGACAGAACAGTGGAAGTGACAGAACAGTGGAAGAGACAGAACAGTGGAAGTGACTGAGAACAGACAGAACAGTGGAAGTGACTGAGAACAGTGGAAGTGACTGAGAACAGTGGAAGAGACTGAGAACAGTGGAAGACTGAGAACAGTGGAAGAGACTGAGAACAGTGGAAGAGACTGAGAACAGTGGAAGAACAGTGGAAGTGACTGAGAACAGTGGAAGAGACTGAGAACAGTGGAAGTGACTGAGAACAGTAGAAGAGAGAACAGTGGAAGAGACTGAGAACAGTGGAAGAGACTGAGAACAGTGGAAGTGACTGAGAACAGTGGAAGAGACTGAGAACAGTGGAAGTGACTGAGAACAGTGAGAACAGAACAGTGAGAAGAAGACTGAGAACAGTGGAAGACTGAGAACAGTGGAAGTGACTGAGAACAGTGGAAGTGAGAACAGTGGAAGTGACTGAGAACAGACTGAGAACAGTGGAAGAGACTGAGAACAGTGAGAAAGTGGAAGTGACTGAGAACAGACTGAGAAAGTGGAAGTGACTGAGAACAGTGGAAGAGACTGAGAACAGTGAAGAGTGACTGAGAACAGTGGAAGACAGAACAGTGGAAGAGACTGAGAACAGTGGAAGAGACTGAGAACAGTGGAAGAGACTGAGAACAGTGGAAGTGACTGAGAACAGTGGAAGTGACTGAGAACAGTGGAAGTGACTGAGAACAGTGGAAGAAGAGACTGAGAACAGTGGAAGAGACAGAACAGTGGAAGAGACTGAGAACAGTAGAAAGAGTCAGAACAGTGAAGAGACAGAACAGTGGAAGAGACAGAACAGTGGAAGTGACTGAGAACAGTGGAAGAGACTGAGAACAGTGGAAGTGACTGAGAACAGTGGAAGTGACTGAGAACAGTGGAAGAGACAGTGGAAGAGACTGAGAACAGTGGAAGAGACTGAGAACAGTGGAAGTGACTGAGAACAGTGGAAGAGACTGAGAACAGTGGAAGAGACTGAGAACAGTGGAAGAGACTGAGAACAGTGGAAGTGACTGAGAACAGTGGAAGAGACAGAACAGTGGAAGAGACTGAGAACAGTGGAAAGAGAACAGTGGAAGAACAGTGGAAGTGACTGAGAACAGTGGAAGAGACTGAGAACAGTGGAAGACTGAGAAGAAGACTGAGAACAGTGGAAGAGACTGAGAACAGTGGAAGAGACTGAGAACAGTGGAAGTGACTGAGAACAGTGGAAGTGACTGGACTGAGAACATGGAAGACTGAGAACAGTGGAAGTGACTGAGAACAGTGGAAGAGACTGAGAACAGTGGAAGAGACTGAGAACAGTGGAAGAGACTGAGAACAGTGGAAGAGACTGAGAACAGTGGAAGAGACTGAGAACAGTGGAAGAGACTGAGAACAGTGGAAGAGACTGAGAACAGTGGAAGAGACTGAGAACAGTGGAAGAGACTGAGAACAGTGGAGAGAACAGTGGAAGACTGAGAACAGTGGAAGAGACTGAGAACAGTGGAAGTGACTGAGAACAGTGGAAGAGACTGAGAACAGTGGAAGAGTCAGAACAGTGGAAGTGACTGAGAACAGTGGAAGTGACTGAGAACAGTGGAAGAGACTGAGAACAGTGGAAGTGACTGAGAACAGTGGAAGAGTCAGAACAGTGGAAGAGACAGAACAGTGGAAGTGACAGAACAGTGGAAGAGACAGAACAGTGGAATTGACTGAGAACAGTAGAAGAGACAGAACAGTGGAAGAGACTGAGAACAGTAGAAGAGTCAGAACAGTAGAAGAGTCAGAACAGTGGAAGAGACAGAACAGTGGAAGTGACTGAGAACAGTAGAGGAGACAGAACAGTGGAAGTGACTGAGAACAGTAGAAGTGACTGAGAACAGTGGAAGAGACTGAGAACAGTGGAAGTGACTGAGAACAGTGGAAGAGACTGAGAACAGTGGAAGTGACTGAGAACAGTGGAAGAGACTGAGAACAGTGGAAGTGACTGAGAACAGTGGAAGAGACTGAGAACAGTGGAAGACTGAGAACAGTGGAAGAGAGAACAGTGGAAGAGACTGAGAACAGTGGAAGAGACTGAGAACAGTGGAAGTGACTGAGAACAGTGGAAGAGACTGAGAACAGTGGAAGAGACTGAGAACAGTGGAAGTGACTGAGAACAGTGGAAGAGACTGAGAACAGTGGAAGTGACTGAGAACAGTGGAAGTGACTGAGAACAGTGGAAGTGACTGAGAACAGTGGAAGAGACTGAGAACAGACTGAGAACAGTGGAAGTGACTGAGAACAGTGGAAGAGACTGAGAACAGTGGAAGAGACTGAGAACAGTGGAAGAGACTGAGAACAGTGGAAGTGACTGAGAACAGTGGAAGAGACTGAGAACAGTGGAAGTGGAAGAGAACAGTGGAAGAACTGAGAACAGTGGAAGAGACTGAGAACAGTGGAAGAGACTGAGAACAGTGGAAGAGTGAGAACAGTGGAAGTGACTGAGAACAGTGGAAGTGACTGAGAACAATGGAAGTGACTGAGAACAGTGGAAGTGACTGAGAACAGTGGAAGAGACTGAGAACAGTGGAAGAGACTGAGAACAGTGGAAGTGACTGAGAACAGTGGAAGAGACAGAACATTGGACGTGTCTGAGAACAGTAGAAGAGACAGAACAGTGGAAGTGACTGAGAACAGTGGAAGTGACTGAGAACAGTGGAAGAGACTGGGAACAGTGGAAGAGACTGAGAACAGTGGAAGTGACTGAGAACAGTGGAAGAGACTGAGAACAGTGGAAGTGACTGAGAACAGTGGAAGAGAGAGAACAGTGGAAGTGACTGAGAACAGTGGAAAGACTGAGAACAGTGAGAACAGTGGAAGTGACTGAGAACAGTGGAAGTGACTGAGAACAGTGGAAGTGACTGAGAACAGTGGAAGAGACTGAGAACAGTGGAAGAGTGACAGAACAGTGGAAGAGACAGAACAGTGGAAGAGACAGAACAGTGGAAGAGACAGAACAGTGGAAGAGAACAGTAGAAGAGACAGAACAGTGGAAGAGACTGAGAACAGTGGAAGAGTCAGAACAGTAGAAGAGAGAACAGTGGAAGAGACTGAGAACAGTGGAAGTGACTGAGAACAGTGGAGGAGACAGAACAGTGGAAGTGACTGAGAACAGTAGAAGTGACTGAGAACAGTAGAAGAGACTGAGAAATGTGGAAGTGACTGAGAACAATGGAAGAGACTGAGAACAGTGGAAGTGACTGAGAACAGTGGAAGAGACTGAGAACACTGGAATTGACTGAGAACAGTAGAAGAGTCAGAACAGTGGAAGAGACTGAGAACAGTGGAAGAGACTGAGAACAGTGGAAGTGACTGAGAACAGTGGAAGAGACTGAGAACAGTGGAAGTGGAAGACTGAGAACAGTGGAAGAGACTGAGAACAGTGGAAGAGACTGAGAACAGTGGAAGTGACTGAGAACAGTGGAAGTGACTGAGAACAGTGGAAGTGACTGAGAACAGTGGAAGTGACTGAGAACAGTGGAAGAGACTGAGAACAGTGGAAGAGACGGAGAACAGTGGAAGTGACTGAGAACAGTGGAAGAGACTGAGAACAGTGGAAGTGACTGAGAACAGTGGAAGAGACTGAGAACAGTGGAAGTGACTGAGAACAGTGGAAGAGACTGAGAACAGTGGAAGAGACTGAGAACAGTGGAAGAGACTGAGAACAGTAGAAGAGTCAGAACAGTGGAAGTGACTGAGAACAGTGGAAGTGACTGGGAACAATGGAAGTGACTGAGAACAGTGGAAGTGACTGAGAACAGTGGAAGAGACTGAGAACAGTGGAAGAGACTGAGAACAGTGGAAGTGACTGAGAACAGTGGAAGAGAAGAACAGACAGTGGAAGAGACTGAGAACAGTGACAGAACAGTGGAAGAGACTGAGAACAGTGGAAGAGACTGAGAACAGTGGAAGAGACTGAGAACAGTGGAAGAACAGTGGAAGACTGAGAACAGTGGAAGTGACTGAGAACAGTGGAAGAGACTGAGAACAGTGGAAGTGACTGAGAACAGTGGAAGAGACCGAGAACAGTGGAAGTGACTGAGAACAGTGGAAGTGACTGAGAACAGTGGAAGAGACTGAGAACAGTGGAAGTGACAGAACAGTGGAAGAGACAGAACAGTGGAAGAGACAGAACAGTGGAAGAGACAGAACAGTGGAAGTGACAGAACAGTGGAAGAGACAGAACAGTGGAAGTGACTGAGAACAGTCGAAGAGACAGAACAGTGGAAGAGACAGAACAGTGGAAGAGACAGAACAGTGGAAGAGACCGAGAAAGTGGAAGTGACTGAGAACAGTGGAAGAGACCGAGAACAGTGGAAGTGACTGAGAACAGTGGAAGTGACTGAGAACAGTGGAAGTGACTGAGAACAGTGGAAGAGACTGAGAACAGTGGAAGTGACTGAGAACAGTGGAAGAGACAGAACAGTGGAAGACTGAGAACTGAGAACAGTGGAAGAGACTGAGAACAGTGGAAGAGACAGTGGAAGTGACTGAGAACTGAGAACAGTGGAAGTGACTGAGAACAGTGGAAGACTCAGAACAGTGGAAGAGACTGAGAACAGTGGAAGTGACTGAGAACAGTGGAAGTGACTGAGAACAGTGGAAGAGACTGAGAAACAGTGGAAGACTGAGAACAGTGGAAGTGACTGAGAACAGTGGAAGAGACTGAGAACAGTGGAAGAGACTGAGAACAGTGGAAGTGACTGAGAACAGTGGAAGAGACTGAGAACAGTGGAAGAGACTGAGAACAGTGGAAGAGACTGAGAACAGTGGAAGAGACTGAGAACAGTGGAAGAGACTGAGAACAGTGGAAGAGACTGAGAACAGTGGAAGACTGAGAACTGAGAACAGTGGAAGAGACAGAACAGTGGAAGAGACTGAGAAATGTGGAAGTGACTGAGAACAGTGGAAGTGACTGAGAACAGTGGAAGTGACAGAGAACAGTGGAAGAGACTGAGAAATGTGGAAGTGACTCAGAACAGTGGAAGAGACTGGGAACAGTGGAAGAGACTGAGAACAGTGGAAGTGACTGAGAACAGTAGAAGAGTCAGAACAGTGGAAGAGACTGAGAACAGTGGAAGTGACTGAGAACAGTGGAAGAGACTGAGAACAGTGGAAGAGACTGAGAACAGTGGAAGTGACTGAGAACAGTGGAAGAGACTGAGAACAGTGGAAGAGACTGAGAACAGTGGAAGTGACTGAGAACAGTGGAAGAGACTGAGAACAGTGGAAGAGACTGAGAACAGACTGAGAACAGAAGAGACTGAGAACAGTGGAAGTGACTGAGAACAGTGGAAGAGACTGAGAACAGTGGAAGTGACTGAGAACAGTGGAAGAGACTGAGAACAGTGGAAGAGACTGAGAACAGTGGAAAGAGAACAGTGGAAGAGACTGAGAACAGTGGAGAGACTGAGAACAGTGGAAGTGAGAGAACAGTGGAAGAGACTGAGAACAGTGGAAGAGACTGAGAACAGTGGAAGAGACTGAGAACAGTGGAAGAGACTGAGAAAGTGGAGACTGAGAACAGTAGAAGAGACAGAACAGTGGAAGTGACTGAGAACAGTGGAAGTGACTGAGAACAGTGGAAGAGACTGAGAACAGTGGAAGAGACTGAGAACAGTGGAAGACTGAGAACAGTGGAAGAGACTGAGAACAGTGGAAGTGACTGAGAACAGTGGAAGAGTGAGAACAGTGGAAGACTGAGAACAGTGGAAGTGACTGAGAACAGTGGAAGAGACTGAGAACAGTGGAAAGACTGAGAACAGTGGAAGTGACTGAGAACAGTGGAAGAGACTGAGAACAGTGGAAGTGACTGAGAACAGTGGAAGAGTCAGAACAGTGGAAGAGACAGAACAGTGGAAGTGACAGAACAGTGGAAGAGACAGAACAGTGGAATTGACTGAGAACAGTAGAAGAGACAGAACAGTGGAAGAGACTGAGAACAGTAGAAGAGTCAGAACAGTAGAAGAGTCAGAACAGTGGAAGAGACAGAACAGTGGAAGTGACTGAGAACAGTAGAGGAGACAGAACAGTGGAAGTGACTGAGAACAGTAGAAGTGACTGAGAACAGTAGAAGAGACTGAGAAATGTGGAAGTGACTGAGAACAATGGAAGAGACTGAGAACAGTGGAAGTGACTGAGAACAGTGGAAGAGACTGAGAAATGTGGAAGTGACTGAGAACAGTGGAAGAGACTGAGAACACTGGAATTGACTGAGAACAGTAGAAGAGTCAGAACAGTGGAAGAGACTGAGAACAGTGGAAGAGACTGAGAACAGTGGAAGTGACTGAGAACAGTGGAAGAGACTGAGAACAGTGGAAGTGACTGAGAACAGTAGAAGAATCAGAACAGTGGAAGAGACTGAGAACAGTGGAAGTGACTGAGAACAGTGGAAGTGACTGAGAACAGTGGAAGTGACTGGGAACAATGGAAGTGACTGAGAACAGTGGAAGTGACTGAGAACAGTGGAAGAGACTGAGAACAGTGGAAGAGACGGAGAACAGTGGAAGTGACTGAGAACAGTGGAAGAGACTGAGAACAGTGGAAGTGACTGAGAACAGTGGAAGAGACTGAGAACAGAGTGACTGAGAACAGTGGAAGAGACAGAACAGTGGAAGTGACTGAGAACAGTGGAAGAGACTGAGAACAGTGGAAGAGACTGAGAACAGTGGAAGAGACTGAGAACAGTGGAAGAGACAGAACAGTGGAAGTGACTGAGAACAGTGGAAGTGACTGAGAAAGTGGAAGAGACTGAGAACAGTGGAAGTGACTGAGAACAGTGGAAAGAGAAGAGACTGAGAACAGTGGAAGAGACTGAGAACAGTGGAAGACTGAGAACTGACTGAGAACAGTGGAAGTGACTGAGAACAGTGGAAGAGACTGAGAACAGTGGAAGAGACTGAGAACAGTGGAAGAGACTGAGAACAGTGGAAGAGACTGAGAACAGTGGAAGAGACAGAACAGTGGAAGAGACAGAACAGTGGAAGTGACTGAGAACAGTGGAAGAGACTGAGAACAGTGGAAGAGACTGAGAACAGTAGAAGAGTCAGAACAGTAGAAGAGTCAGAACAGTGGAAGAGACAGAACAGTGGAAGAGACTGAGAACAGTGGAAGTGACTGAGAACAGTGGAAGTGACTGAGAACAGTGGAAGTGACTGAGAACAGTGGAAGTGACTGAGAACAGTGGAAGTGACTGAGAACAGTGGAAGTGACTGAGAACAGTGGAAGAGACTGAGAACAGTGGAAGAGACTGAGAACAGTGGAAGAGACTGAGAACAGTGGAAGTGACTGAGAACAGTGGAAGAGACTGAGAACAGTGGAAGTGACTGAGAACAGTGGAAGAGACTGAGAACAGTGGAAGAGACTGAGAACAGTAGAAGAGTCAGAACAGTGGAAGAGACTGAGAACAGTGGAAGAGACTGAGAACAGTGGAAGTGACTGAGAACAGTGGAAGTGACTGAGAACAGTGGAAGAGACTGAGAACAGTGGAAGAGACTGAGAACAGTGGAAGTGACTGAGAACAGTGGAAGAGACTGAGAACAGTGTAAGTGACTGAGAACAGTGGAAGAGACTGAGAACAGAAGAGACAGAACAGTGGAAGTGACAGAACAGTGGAAGAGAAGAACAGTGGAAGTGTCTGAGAACAGTGGAAGAGACAGAACAGTGGAAGTGACTGAGAACAGTGGAAGAGACTGAGAACAGTGGAAGAGAGAACAGTGGAAGAGACTGAGAACAGTGGAAGAGACTGAGAACAGTGGAAGAGACTGAGAACAGTGGAGTGAGAGAACTGAGAACAGTGGAAGAGACTGAGAACAGTGGAAGTGACTGAGAACAGTGGAAGAGACTGAGAACAGTGGAAGAGACTGAGAACAGTGGAAGAGAACAGTGGAAGAGACAGAACAGTGGAAGAGACTGAGAACAGTAGAAGAGACAGAACAGTGGAAGAGACAGAACAGTGGAAGAGACAGAACAGTGGAAGTGACTGAGAACAGTGAGAACAGAACAGCCTCAAGTGACTGAGAACAGTGGAAGTGACTGAGAACAGTAGAAGAGACTGAGAACAGTGGAAGTGACTGAGAACAGTGGAAGAGACTGAGAAAGACTGAGAACAGTGGAGAACAGTGGAAGAGACTGAGACTGAGAACAGTGGAAGAGACTGAGAACAGTGGAAGTGACTGAGAACAGTGGAAGAGACTGAGAACAGTGGAAGAGACTGAGAACAGTGGAAGAGACTGAGAACAGTGGAAGTGACTGAGAACAGTGGAAGAGACTGAGAACAGTGGAAGTGACTGAGAACAGTGGAAGAGACTGAGAACAGTGGAAGAGACTGAGAACAGTGGAAGTGACTGAGAACAGTGGAAGTGACTGAGAACAGTGGAAGTGACTGAGAACAGTGGAAGTGACTGAGAACAGTGGAAGAGACTGAGAACAGTGGAAGAGACTGAGAACAGTGGAAGAGACTGAGAACAGTGGAAGAGACTGAGAACAGTGGACTGACTGAGAACAGTGGAAGAGACAGTGAGACAGTGGAAGAGACTGAGAACAGTGGAAGAGACTGAGAACAGTGGAAGAGACTGAGAACAGTGGAAGAGACAGAACAGTGGAAGAGACTGAGAACAGTGGAAGAGACTGAGAACAGTGGAAGAGACTCAGAACAGTGGAAGTGACTGAGAACAGTGGAAGTGACTGAGAACAGTGGAAGTGAGAACAGTGGAAGAGACTGAGAACAGTGGAAGAGACTGAGAACAGTGGAAGTGACTGAGAACAGTGGAAGAGACAGAACAGTGGAAGTGAGACTGAGAACAGTGGAAGAGACTGAGAACAGTGGAAGAGACTGAGAACAGTGGAAGAGACTGAGAACAGTGGAAGTGAGAACAGTGGAAGAGAGAACAGTGGAAGACTGAGACTGAGAACAGTGGAAGAGACTGAGAACAGAAGAGACAGAACAGTGGAAGAGTCAGAGAACAGTGGAAGTGAGAGACAGAACAGTGGAAGAGACTGAGAACAGTGGAAGTGACTGGAGACTGACTGAGAACAGTGGAAGTGACTGAGAACAGTGGAAGTGACTGAGAACAGTGGAAGAGACAGAACAGTGGAAGAGACTGAGAACAGTGGAAGTGACTGAGAACAGTGGAAGAGACTGAGAACAGACTGAGAACAGTGGAGTGAGAGACTGAGAACAGTGGAAGTGACTGAGAACAGTGGAAGAGACTGAGAACAGTGGAAGTGACTGAGAACAGTGAGAACAGTGGAGACTGAGAACAGTGGAAGAGACTGAGAACAGTGGAAGAGACAGAACAGAGACTGAGAACAGTGGAAGAGACTGAGAACAGTGGAAGTGACTGAGAACAGTGGAAGAGACTGAGAACAGTGGAAAGAGAACAGTGGAAGAGACAGAACAGTGGAAGAGACAGAACAGTGGAAGTGACTGAGAACAGTCGAAGAGACAGAACAGTGGAAGTGACTGAGAACAGTAGAAGAGACAGAACAGTGGAAGTGACTGAGAACAGTGGAAGTGACTGAGAACAGTGGAAGAGACTGAGAACAGTGGAAGAGACTGAGAACAGTGGAAGTGACTGAGAACAGTGGAAGAGACTGAGAACAGTGGAAGTGACTGAGAACAGTGGAAGAGACTGAGAACAGTGGAAGTGACTGAGAACAGTGGAAGTGACTGAGAACAGTGGAAGAGACTGAGAACAGTGGAAGTGACAGAACAGTGGAAGAGACAGAACAGTGGAAGAGACAGAACAGTGGAAGAGACAGAACAGTGGAAGTGACTGAGAACAGTGGAAGAGACTGAGAACAGTAGAAGAGTCAGAACAGTGGAAGAGACAGAACAGTGGAAGTGACTGAGAACAGTAGAGGAGACAGAACAGTGGAAGTGACTGAGAACAGTAGAAGTGACTGAGAACAGTGGAAGTGACTGAGAACAGTGGAAGTGACTGAGAACAGTGGAAGTGACTGAGAACAGTAGAAGAGACTGAGAAATGTGGAAGTGACTGAGACCAATGGAAGAGACTGAGAACAGTGGAAGTGACTGAGAACAGTGGAAGAGACTGAGAAATGTGGAAGTGACTGAGAACAGTGGAAGAGACTGAGAACAGTGGAAGTGACTGAGAACAGTGGAAAGAGAACAGTGGAAGAGACTGAGAACAGTGGGAAGAAGACTGAGAACAGTGGAAGAGACTGAGAACAGTGGAAGAGACTGAGAACAGTGGAAGAGACTGAGAACAGTGGAAGACTGAGAACAGTGGAAGAGACAGAACAGTGGAAGTGGAAGAGACAGAACAGTGGAAGAGACTGAGAACAGTGGAAGTGACTGAGAACAGTGGAAGAGACTGAGAACAGTGGAAGTGACTGAGAACAGTGAGAGTCAGCAGTGGAAGGACTGAGAACAGTGGAAGTGACTGAGAACAGTGGAAGTGACTGAGAACAGTGGAAAGACTGAGAACAGTGGAAGAGACTGAGAACAGTGGAAGAGACTGAGAACAGTGGAAGAGTGGAACAGTGGAAGTGACTGAGAACAGTGGAAGTGACTGAGAACAGTGGAAGAGACTGAGAACAGTGGAAGAGACTGAGAACAGTGGAAGAGACTGAGAACAGTGGAAGAGTGAGAACAGTGGAAGTGACTGAGAACAGTGGAAGTGACTGAGAACAGTGGAAGTGACTGAGAACAGTGGAAGTGACAGAACAGTGGAAGTGACTGAGAACAGTGGAAGTGACTGAGAACAGTAGAAGAGTCAGAACAGTGGAAGAGACAGAACAGTGGAAGTGACAGAACAGTGGAAGAGTCAGAACAGTGGAAGTGACAGAACAGTGGAAGAGACAGAACAGTGGAAGAGACTGAGAAAAGTGGAAGTGACTGAGAACAGTGGAAGTGACTGAGAACAGTGGAAGTGACAGAGAACAGTGGAAGAGACTGAGAACAGTGGAAGTGACTGAGAACAGTGGAAGAGACAGAACAGTGGAAGAGACTGAGAACAGTGGAAGAGACTGAGAACAGTGGAAGTGACTGAGAACAGTGGAAGTGACTGAGAACAGTGGAAGAGACTGAGAACAGTGGAAGAGACTGAGAACAGTGGAAGTGACTGAGAACAGTGGAAGAGACTGAGAACAGTGGAAGAGACTGAGAACAGTGGAAGTGACTGAGAACAGTGGAAGACTGAGAACAGTGAGAACAGTGGAAGAGACTGAGAACAGTGGAAAGACTGAGAACAGTGGAAGTGACTGAGAACAGTGGAAGAGACTGAGAACAGTGGAAGTGACTGAGAACAGTGGGAGACTGAGAACAGTGGAAGTGACTGAGAACAGTGGAAGAGACTGAGAACAGTAGAAGAAGAGTCAGAACAGTGGAAGAGACAGAACAGTGGAAGAGACAGAACAGTGGAAGAGACTGAGAACAGTGGAAGAGACTGAGAACAGTGGAAGTGACTGAGAACAGTGGAAGTGACTGAGAACAGTGGAAGAGACGGAGAACAGAGACTCAGAACAGTGGAAGTGACTGAGAACAGTGGAAGTGACTGAGAACAGTGGAAGAGACTGAGAACAGTGGAAGTGACTGAGAACAGTGGAGACTGAGACAGTGAGAACAGTGGAAGTGACTGAGAACAGTGGAAGTGACTGAGAACAGTGGAAGTGACTGAGAACAGTGGAAGAGACTGAGAACAGTGGAAGAGACTGAGAACAGTGGAAGAGACTGAGAACAGTGGAAGAGACTGAGAACAGAAGTGACTGAGAACAGTGGAAGAGACTGAGAACAGTGGAAGTGAGACTGAGAACAGTGGAAGTGACTGAGAACAGTGGAAGAGACAGAACAGTGGAAGTGACAGAACAGTGGAAGAGACAGAACAGTGGAAGTGACTGAGAACAGTCGAAGAGACAGAACAGTGGAAGTGACTGAGAACAGTAGAAGAGACAGAACAGTGGAAGAGACTGAGAACAGTGGAAGAGACAGAACAGTGGAAGTGACAGAACAGTGGAAGAGTCAGAACAGTGGAAGTGACTGAGAATAGTAGAAGAGACTGAGAACAGTGGAAGTGACTGAGAACAGTGGAAGTGACTGAGAACAGTGGAAGAGACTGAGAAATGTGGAAGTGACTCAGAACAGTGGAAGAGACTGGGAACAGTGAAAGAGACTGAGAACAGTGGAAGTGACTGAGAACAGTGGAAGAGACTGAGAACAGTGGAAGTGACTGAGAACAGTGGAAGTGAGTGAGAACAGTCGAAGAGACAGAACAGTGGAAGAGACTGAGAACAGTGGAAGAGACTGAGAAAGAAGAGACAGAACAGTGGAAGTGACAGAACAGTGGAAGAGACAGAACAGTGGAAGTGACTGAGAACAGTCGAAGAGACAGAACAGTGGAAGTGACTGAGAACAGTGGAAGTGACTGAGAACAGTGGAAGAGACTGAGAACAGTGGAAGAGACTGAGAACAGTGGAAGTGACTGAGAACAGTGGAAGAGACTGAGAACAGTGGAAGTGACTGAGAACAGTGGAAGAGACAGAACAGTGGAAGTGACTGAGAACAGTGGAAGTGACTGAGAACAGTGGAAGAGACTGAGAACAGTGGAAGAGACTGAGAACAGTGGAAGAGACTGAGAACAGTGGAGTGGAAGACTGAGAACAGTGGAAGAGACTGAGAACAGTGGAAGTGACTGAGAACAGTGGAAGTGACTGAGAACAGTGGAAGTGACTGAGAACAGTGGAAGTGACTGAGAACAGTGGAAGAGTCAGAACAGTGGAAGAGACAGAACAGTGGAAGTGACAGAACAGTGGAAGAGACAGAACAGTGGAATTGACTGAGAACAGTAGAAGAGACAGAACAGTGGAAGAGACTGAGAACAGTAGAAGAACAGTGGAACAGTGGAAGAGACAGAACAGTGGAGTGACTGAGAACAGTGGAAGAGACAGAACAGTGGAAGTGACTGAGAACAGTGGAAGTGACTGAGAACAGACTGAGAACAGTGACTGAGAACAGTGGAAGTGACTGAGAACAGTGGAAGTGACTGAGAACAGTGGAAGAGACTGAGAACACTGAGAACAGTGGAAGAGACTGAGAACAGTGGAAGAGACTGAGAACAGTGGAAGAGACTGAGAACAGTGGAAGAGACTGAGAACAGTGGAAGAGACTGAGAACAGTGGAAGAGACTGAGAACAGTGGAAGAGACAGTGAGAGAACAGTGGAAGTGACTGAGAACAGTGGAAGAGACTGAGAACAGTGGAAGTGACTGAGAACAGAGAAACAGAACAGTGGAAGAGACTGAGAACAGTGGAAGAGACTGAGAACAGTGGAAGTGACTGAGAACAGTGGAAGTGACTGAGAACAGTGGAAGAGACTGAGAACAGTGGAAGAGACTGAGAACAGTGGAAGTGACTGAGAACAGTGGAAGAGACTGAGAAAGAGACTAGACAGAACAGTGGAAGTGACTGAGAACAGTGGAAGAGACAGAACAGTGGAAGAGACTGAGAACAGTGGAAAGAGACAGAACAGTGGAAGAGACTGAGAACAGTGGAAGAGACAGAACAGTGGAAGAGACTGAGAACAGTGGAAGAGAGAACAGTGGAAGAGACTGAGAACAGTGGAAGTGACTGATAACAGTGGAAGTGACTGAGAACAGTGGAAGAGACTGAGAACAGTAGAAGAGTCAGAACAGTGGAAGTGACTGAGAACAGTGGAAGTGACTGGGAACAATGGAAGTGACTGAGAACAGTGGAAGTGACTGAGAACAGTGGAAGAGACTGAGAACAGTGGAAGTGACTGAGAACAGTGGAAGAGACAGAACATTGGACGTGTCTGAGAACAGTAGAAGAGACAGAACAGTGGAAGTGACTGAGAACAGTGGAAGTGACTGAGAACAGTGGAGGAGATTGACAACAGTGGAAGTGACAGAACAGTGGAAGAGACAGAACAGTGAAAAGAGAACAGTGAGAACAGTGGAAGAGACTGAGAACAGTGGAAGACAGAACAGTGGAAGTCAGAACTGACAGAACAGTGGAAGTGACTGAGAACAGGAAGAGACAGAACAGAAGTGACTGAGAACAGTGGAAGAGACTGAGAACAGTGGAAGTGACTGAGAACAGTGGAAGTGACTGAGAACAGAGAAGAGACTGAGAACAGTGGAAGTGACTGAGAACAGTGGAAGAGACTGAGAACAGTGGAAGTGACTGAGAACAGTGGAGAGACTGAGAACAGTGGAAGTGACTGAGAACAGTGGAAGAGACTGAGAACAGTGGAAGTGACTGAGAACAGTGGAAAAGACTGAGAACAGTGTAAGTGACTGAGAACAGTGGAAGAGACTGAGAACGGTAGAATAGACAGAACAGTGGAAGTGACAGAACAGTGGAAAAGACAGAACATTGGACGGGTCTGAGAACAGTAGAAGAGACAGAACAGTGGAAGTGACTGAGAACAGTGGAAGTGACTGAGAACAGTGGAAGAGACTGGGAACAGTGGAAGAGACTGAGAACAGTGGAAGTGACTGAGAACAGTGGAAGAGACTGAGAACAGTGGAAGTGACTGAGAACAGTAGAAGAGTCAGAACAGTGGAAGTGACTGAGAACAGTGGAAGTGACTGAGAACAGTGGAAGAGACTGAGAACAGTGGAAGAGACTGAGAAAGAACAGTGGAAGTGACTGAGAACAGTGGAAGAGACTGAGAACAGTGGAAGTGACTGAGAACAGTGGAAGAGACTGAGAACAGTGGAAGTGACTGAGAACAGTGGAAGTGACTGAGAACAGTGGAAGAGACTGAGAACAGTGGAAGAGTCAGAACAGTGGAAGAGACAGAACAGTGGAAGTGACAGAACAGTGGAAGAGAAAGAACAGTGGAAGAAACTGAGAACAGTAGAAGAGTCAGAACAGTGGAAGAGACAGAACAGTGGAAGTGACAGAACAGTGGAAGAGTCAGAACAGTGGAAGTGACAGAACAGTGGAAGACTGAGAACAGTAGAACAGTGGAAGAGACAGAACAGTGGAAGTGACTGAGAACAGTGGAAGAGACTGAGAACAGTGGAGAGACTGGAGAACAGTGGAAGACTGAGAACAGTGGAAGACTGAGAACAGTGAAGAGACAGTGGAAGTGACTGAGAACAATGGAAGAGACTGAGAACAGTGGAAGTGACTGAGAACAGTGGAAGAGACTGAGAAATGTGGAAGTGACTGAGAACAGTGGAAGAGACTGAGAACAGTGGAATTGACAGAGAACAGTAGAAGAGTCAGAACAGTGGAAGAGACTGAGAACAGTGGAAGAGACTGAGAACAGTGGAAGTGACTGAGAACAGTGGAAGGGACTGAGAACAGTGGAAGAGACTGAGAACAGTGGAAGAGACTGAGAACAGTGGAAGTGACTGAGAACAGTGGAAGAGACTGAGAACAGTGGAAGGGACTGAGAACAGTAGAAGAGACAGAACAGTGGAAGTGACTGAGAACAGTGGAAGAGACTGAGAACAGTGGAAGTGACTGAGAACAGTGGAAGAGACTGAGAACAGTGGAAGTGACTGAGAACAGTGGAAGTGACTGAGAACAGTGGAAGAGACTGAGAACAGTGGAAGAGACTGAGAACAGTGGAAGAGACTGAGAACAGTGGAAGAGACTGAGAACAGTGGAAAGACTGAGAACAGTGGAAAGTGACTGAGAACAGTGGAAGTGACTGAGAACAGACTGAGAACAGTGGAAGAGACTGAAAAGTGGAAAGTGACTGAGAACAGTGGAAGAGACTGAGAACAGTGGAAGTGACTGAGAACAGTGGAAGTGACAGAACAGTGGAAGAGACTGAGAACAGTGGAAGTGACTGAGAACAGTGGAAGTGACTGAGAACAGTGAGAACAGTGGAAGTGACTGAGAACAGTGGAAGAGACAGAACAGTGGAAGAGACAGAACAGTGGAAGAGACAGAACAGTGGAAGTGACAGAACAGTGGAAGAGACAGAACAGTGGAAGTGACTGAGAACAGTCGAAGAGACAGAACAGTGGAAGTGACTGAGAACAGTAGAAGAGACAGAACAGTGGAAGAGACTGAGAACAGTGGAAGAGACTGAGAACAGTGGAAGTGACAGAACAGTGGAAGAGTCAGAACAGTGGAAGAGACTGAGAACAGTGGAAGAGTGGAAGACAGTAGAAGAGTCAGAACAGTGGAAGAGACAGAACAGTGGAAGTGACTGAGAACAGTAGAGGAGAGAGAACAGTGGAAGTGACTGAGAACAGTAGAAGTGACTGAGAACAGTGGAAGTGACTGAGAACAGTGGAAGTGACTGAGAACAGTAGAAGAGACTGAGAAATGTGGAAGTGACTGAGAACAATGGAAGAGACTGAGAACAGTGGAAGTGACTGAGAACAGTGGAAGAGACTGAGAAATGTGGAAGTGACTGAGAACAGTGGAAGAGACTGAGAACAGTGGAAGTGACTGAGAACAGTAGAAGAGTCAGAACAGTGGAAGAGACTGAGAACAGTGGAAGAGACTGAGAACAGTGGAAGTGACTGAGAACAGTGGAAGTGACTGAGAACAGTGGAAGAGACTGAGAACAGTGGAAGAGACTGAGAACAGTGGAAGAGACTGAGAACAGTGGAAGAGACTGAGAACAGTAGAATAGACAGAACAGTGGAAGTGACAGAACAGTGGAAGAGACAGAACATTGGACGTGTCTGAGAACAGTAGAAGAGTCAGAACAGTGGAAGTGACTGAGAACAGTAGAAGAGTGAGAACAGTGGAAGTGACTGAGAACAGTAGAAGAGACAGAACAGTGGAAGTGACTGAGAACAGTGGAAGTGACTGAGAACAGTGGAAGAGACTGAGAACAGTGGAAGTGACTGAGAACAGTGGAAGAGACTGAGAACAGTGGAAGTGACTGAGAACAGTAGAAGAGTCAGAACAGTGGAAGTGACTGAGAACAGTGGAAGTGACTGAGAACAGTGGAAGAGACTGAGAACAGTGGAAGAGACTGAGAAAGGTGGAAGTGACTGAGAACAGTGGAGGAGACTGACAACAGTGGAAGTGACTGAGAACAGTGGAAGTGACTGAGAACAGTGGAAGTGACTGAGAACAGTGGAAGTGACTGAGAACAGTGGAAGTGACAGAGAACAGTGGAAGTGACTGAGAACAGTGGAAGAGTCAGAACAGTGGAAGAGACAGAACAGTGGAAGTGACAGAACAGTGGAAGAGACAGAACAGTGGAATTGACTGAGAACAGTAGAAGAGACTGAGAACAATGGAAGAGACTGAGAACAGTGGAAGTGACTGAGAACAGTGGAAGTGACTGAGAACAGTGGAAGTGACTGAGAACAGTGGAAGAGACTGAGAACAGTGGAAGTGACTGAGAACAGTGGAAGAGTCAGAACAGTGGAAGAGACTGAGAACAGTAGAAGTGACTGAGAAGAGTGGAAGTGACTGAGAACAGTGGAAGTGACTGAGAACAGTGGAAGTGACTGAGAACAGTGGAAGAGACAGAACAGTGGAAGTGACTGAGAACAGTAGAGGAGACAGAACAGTGGAAGTGACTGAGAACAGTAGAAGTGACTGAGAAGAGTGGAAGTGACTGAGAACAGTGGAAGTGACTGAGAACAGTGGAAGTGACTGAGAACAGTGGAAGTGACTGAGAACAGTAGAAGAGACTGAGAAATGTGGAAGTGACTGAGAACAATGGAAGAGACTGAGAACAGTGGAAGTGACTGAGAACAGTGGAAGAGACTGAGAAAAGTGGAAGTGACTGAGAACAGTGGAAGAGACTGAGAACAGTGGAAGTGACTGAGAACAGTAGAAGAGTCAGAACAGTGGAAGTGACTGAGAACAGTAGAAGAGACTGAGAAATGTGGAAGTGACTGAGAACAATGGAAAAGACTGAGAACAGTGGAAGTGACTGAGAACAGTAGAAGAGACTGAGAAATGTGGAAGTGACTGAGAACAATGGAAAAGACTGAGAACAGTGGAAGTGACTGAGAACAGTGGAAGAGACTGAGAAATGTGGAAGTGACTGAGAACAGTGGAAGAGACTGAGGACAGTGGAAGTGACTGAGAACAGTGGAAGAGACTGAGAACAGTGGAAGAGACTGAGAACAGTGGAAGTGACTGAGAACAGTGGAAGAGACAGAACAGTGGAAGAGACAGAACAGTGGAAGTGACTGAGAACAGTGGAAGAGACTGAGAACAGTGGAAGAGACTGAGAACAGTGGAAGAGACTGAGAACAGTGGAAGTGACTGAGAACAGTGGAAGTGACTGAGAACAGTGGAAGAGACTGAGAACAGTGGAAGTGACTGAGAACAGTGGAAGTGACTGAGAACAGTGGAAGTGACTGAGAACAGTGGAAGTGACTGAGAACAGTGGAAGAGACTGAGAACAGTGGAAGTGACTGAGAACAGTGGAAGAGTCAGAACAGTGGAAGAGACAGAACAGTGGAAGTGACAGAACAGTGGAAGTGACTGAGAACAGTGGAAGAGACTGAGAACAGTGGAAGTGACTGAGAACAGTGGAAGTGACTGAGAACAGTGGAAGAGACTGAGAAAAGTGGAAGTGACTGAGAACAGTGGAAGTGACTGAGAACAGTGGAAGTGACTGAGAACAGTGGAAGAGACTGAGAACAGTGGAAGAGACAGAACAGTGGAAGTGACAGAACAGTGGAAGAGTGAGAACAGTGGAAGTGACTGAGAACAGTAGAAGAGACTGAGAAGAGTGGAAGAGACTGAGAACAGTGGAAGTGACTGAGAACAGTGGAAGTGACTGAGAACAGTGGAAGAGACTGAGAACAGTGGAAGAGACTGAGAACAGTGGAAGTGACTGAGAACAGTGGAAGAGACTGAGAACAGTGGAAGAGACTGAGAACAGTGGAAGTGACTGAGAACAGTGGAAGAGACTGAGAACAGTGGAAGTGACTGAGAACAGTGGAAGAGACTGAGAACAGTGGAAGAGACTGAGAACAGTGGAAGTGACTGAGAACAGTGGAAGAGACTGAGAACAGTGGAAGTGACTGAGAACAGTGGAAGAGACTGAGAACAGTGGAAGAGACTGAGAACAGTGGAAGAGACTGAGAACAGTGGAAGTGACTGAGAACAGTGGAAGAGACTGAGAACAGTGGAAGTGACTGAGAACAGTGGAAGAGACTGAGAACAGTGGAAGTGACTGAGAACAGTGGAAGAGACTGAGAACAGTAGAAGAGTCAGAACAGCTGAAGTGACTGAGAACAGTGGAAGTGACTTGGAACAGTGGAAGTGACTGAGAACAGTGGAAGAGACTGATAACAGTGGAAGTGAATGAGAACAGTGGAAGTGACTGAGAACAGTGGAAGAGACTGAGAACAGTAGAAGAGTCAGAACAGTGGAAGTGACTGAGAACAGTGGAAGAGACTGGGAACAGTGGAAGTGACTGAGAACAGTGGAAGTGACTGAGAACAGTGGAAGTGACTGAGAACAGTGGAAGTGACAGAGAACAGTGGAAGTGACTGAGAACAGTGGAAGAGACTGAGAACAGTAGAATAGACAGAACAGTGGAAGTGACAGAACAGTGGAAGAGACTGAGAACATTGGACGTGTCTGAGAACAGTAGAAGAGACTGAGAAGAGTGGAAGAGACTGAGAACAGTGGAAGAGACTGAGAACAGTGGAAGTGACTGAGAACAGTGGAAGAGACTGAGAACAGTGGAAGTGACTGAGAACAGTGGAAGAGAGTGAGAACAGTGGAAGAGACTGAGAACAGTGGACGAGACTGAGAACAGTGGAAGTGACTGTGAACAGTGGAAGAGACCGAGAACAGTGGAAGTGACTGAGAACAGTGGAAGAGACTGAGAACAGTGGAAGTGACTGAGACCAGTGGAAGTGACTGAGAACAGTGGAAGAGACTGAGAACAGTAGAAGAGTCAGAACAGCTGAAGTGACTGAGAACAGTGGAAGTGACTTGGAACAGTGGAAGTGACTGAGAACAGTGGAAGTGACTGAGAACAGTGGAAGAGACTGAGAACAGTGGAAGTGAATGAGAACAGTGGAAGTGACTGAGAACAGTGGAAGAGACTGAGAACAGTGGAAGAGACTCAGAACAGTGGAAGTGACTGAGAACAGTGGAAGATGACTGGAGAACAGTGGAAGTGACTGAGAACAGTGGAAGAGACTGAGAACAGTGGAAGTGACTGAGAACAGTGGAAGTGACTGAGAACAGTGGAAGTGACTGAGAACAGTGGAAGAGACTGAGAACAGTGGAAGAGACTGAGAACAGTGGAAGTGACTGAGAACAGTGGAAGTGACTGAGAACAGTGGAAGAGACTGAGAACAGTGGAAGAGACTGAGAACAGTGGAAGTGACTGAGAACAGTAGAAGAGACTGAGAAGAGTGGAAGAGACTGAGAACAGTGGAAGTGACTGAGAACAGTGGAAGAGACTGAGAACAGTGGAAGTGACTGAGAACAGTAGAAGAGACTGAGAAGAGTGGAAGAGACTGAGAACAGTGGAAGAGACTGAGAACAGTGGAAGTTACTGAGAACAGTGGAAGTGACTGAGAACAGTGGAAGAGACTGAGAACAGTGGAAGAGACTGAGAACAGTGGACGAGACTGAGAACAGTGGAAGAGACTGTGAACAGTGGAAGAGACCGAGAACAGTGGAAGTGACTGAGAACAGTGGAAGAGACTGAGAACAGTGGAAGTGACTGAGAACAGTGGAAGTGACAGAGAACAGTGGAAGTGACTGAGAACAGTGGAAGAGACTGAGAACAGTAGAATAGACAGAACAGTGGAAGTGACAGAACAGTGGAAGAGACTGAGAACATTGGACATGTCTGAGAACAGTAGAAGAGACTGAGAACATGGGTGCGGTGTAGTATGTTCCCCTACATACTGTATGTGCCGCCAGGATGTACTGTACCTGGATCTACTATGTACTGTATATAGAGGCCTTTTATAGCCTGATGTCACTTGAAAGAACAACATTGCCTTGACTGATTGGTTGGTTGTACAGTAAGTGTATGTACAGTACAGTAGAATAATGTCTCCCCTCCCCTGGTCCGTGGATGTCCACAACTCAGCCTCATGTTGCAGAGGAGCAACTTCAAACAGGAGCGAGCGGAGGGGGAGGAGAGTAGGAGTGGAGGAGAGTAGGAGGGGAGGAGATGAAAAGAAGGGAGAGGAGGGGGAAAAGGGAAGAGGGTAGGAGAATGGGGGGAGGAAGAGGTAGGAGGGAGTAAGAGAGGAAGGGGTAGGTGAAGAGGTAGGGCGATAGAAAAAGCAGTTAGGAGGAGAGGAGAGAGACACACATATCGACACATGAGCTCCCGAGTGGTGCAGCGGTCTAAGGCACTGCATCTCAGTGCTAGAGGAGTCGCTACAGACCCTGGTTCAATCCCAGGCTGTATCAGAACCGGCCGTGATTAGGAGTCCAATAGGGCGGCGCACAATTGGCCCAGCGTCGTCCGGGTAGCCTGTCATTGTAAATAAGAATTTGTTCTTAACTGACTTGCCTAAATAAAGATTACCTTAAAAAAAAGTTGTATCAAAGCCTGGTTCCCCTACTGTTACCACATGCTGGAACATCCCCATGCTGACAGCTGACAACCCTTCAGAAAAAACACTGTTCTGATCCTACCAGCAGGACCCACTGCAGCAGCCCACTGACAGGCAGGCAGCCCGGACCAGCAGCCCACTGACAGGCAGGCAGCCCGGACCAGCAGCCCACTGACAGGCAGGCAGCCCAGACCAGCAGCCCACTGACAGGCAGGCAGCCCGGACCAGCAGCCCACTGACAGGCAGGCAGCCCGGACCAGCAGCCCACTGACAGGCAGGCAGCAGGACCAGCAGCCCATTGACCTCCATTGTATGGTCCTTCTCTGCTTTGGTTAAAGTGCTGCCTGGTTAGTGGGGAGCAATGGGGCAGAGAGTGGGAGACGAGGTCGGTAGGAGAAGTGGAATCTTTAGGGATTCCGCCTCTCTCCCAGTCCGTTTTATTCCTTTTTTTAGAACATTTGATCTAAAAAACAGTCATTGTTCTCTCTCTATTTCTCTCCATCTCATGCTGTTTGGTGTTCGTCTGAGCACTGAAGTGAAGACTTTTCTGAAAGACAAAAGTTTCAAAAGATTTTGAGGTAAATATTTGCTGTTAATCTCAGTTGAGACAGATAAAACTCTGACCAAAACAGAAAAGTAAATGAAGTCAACATTGTAATCTTGAACTTAAAAGTGTGCGTGTGTGTGTGTTTGTGTGTGTGTGTGTGTGTGCGCAGTGAAGGAGGGGAGTTTATCATTGGTTCTATAAATAGTGGTTGGTTGGGAAGTCCAGGCTCTTTGCTCCATTTCTCCCTAGTGAATGAAAGGTGTGACTTCACACACATTTCTCCCTCTCATCCCCTCCACTTCAAAGAGCCCTCACAGATGTGCTTTCCCCCGCTTACAATACCTCCTTTCAACCTACTGGCAGGTTCTCTTCTCTACTTTATTTTCATCTGTTAAACCCCCTCCCATCTTCTCCTCCCCCCAGTTACCCCCTGCCTCTCGTATGTTTTGTAAAGGCTGCGTGGAGTCATTGCCCTAGGGGAGGATTGAAAGAGATATCGACATAGATAGATAGAAGGAGAGAAAGACAGAGAGAAGCTCCAACTTCTAAAGAGCTTCATGCTGCCTCCCCTCCCCTGTCTCTTTCAGAAAACCACACTTGATCATCTACTGTATGTGCTACTGTCCCTAGATCAACCCCAGGTGAAGACGACAGACAACCAGGGAGAAACCACACTGAGTTCATTTCAGTAGACACAGTAGTAATCCTGGCAGACGTTCTTGAGCCAGACAGTTGACAAGGTTAGAGTGACAGAATGACACAGACTGACAGTCTCCGTAGATTTGGACATAAACCTCCTCCCAGTCGCCTCAGGCCTACTCAGTAAATCAGGGTATTATGGGTGTAGATTGAAGAATTTGACCTGGAGACATTACTGTGACACGCACACGTGCACAAGCACACACGCACACACACACACAACCGCCCCTACGTACGCACGCACGCCCGCACACACAAACACACACACACACTCATCAAACTATCTGTTGTACTAGTCCGTCCTGTCAGACTTGATGAAAGCATGATGGACAGACTGGGAAGAGGAAAAGAAGGAGTAGAAGATTAGCGATGAAAGTTAAGTGACAAGAAAATTGCGTCCTTAGAGGAAGCATTGGGAAGACAAAACAATAATTATGCATTACCCCTTTACCCCTCATACCTGTCATAGCCTTTGTGTGTGTGTGTTTGCGTGTGTATGTGTGTCTGTGTGCGTGTGTGCATGTATGTGTGCAAGTATGAGCGTGTTGGTATGTGTCTATTCTACCAACCGAGTCATTTCCTGAAACCTGCAGCCGACTTGGGGCCATTCATCCCCTGATGCTCCCGTTTCTCTCCCACCCTGGTAGTCACAACTAGTTAATACTCTGTGTACTCTCCACAGAGCTGTCAGAACCAAAAGAAAAGGCAGTGAAGGAATTAAATAACGGAAAACAAAATCCTCTCTCTCACACATACACTGCACCCCTCCCTCCCTCCCTCCCTCCCTCCCTCCCTCCCTCCCTCCCTCCCTCCCTCCCTCCCTCCCTCCCTCCCTCCCTCCCTCCCTCCCTCCCTCCCTCCCTCCCTCCCTCCCTCCCTCCCTCCCTCCCTCCCTCCCTCCCTCCTATCATCATCTCTCTTCCTGCCAAAATCACTTCCACCAAATCATTTTTGATACGACATCACAGAGGCCCGCAAAGTGGAGATAATCCTTGACATTTTTATCAGTCACCCCCCTTTTATTTAGTCTGATCTGCATGGCGTCGCACAGCGCTGCGCTGGGCTGTCTTGTTTGCTGATAAAATCTGCCAGCCAACGCAAGCCTTGGCAGATCACACATCAAAAAGGGCCCGCTCACCCCCTCGGGGCAATGAGGTGTCAAAATAATATTCCACTGTGTGCTCTGGGTGGCAGCCTCATTTAAAAACTTAATTTGATGGTTTCAAGGCCTCAACAGACTGTAAGAAGACAGGAACTGTTCAGTATGTCTGGAATGATTGGATTTCATAAAAGCAGGCCCACATTGAGAAATATATACTGTATAGGTCTGAGCCTGTTCCATGTGTGTCGTGTGTCAGTACATACCCCACAGCTCACATCAGTGATGAGTAACTTACATTAGATAGATAGATAGATAGATAGATGTGACAGTAAGAAGATATACTGTACATCTATTTGACCAGCGTTAGATCCACTGGGATCACCTCATGTTAAGAGGTCTTTTTAACACGTTTTTAACTTCGCATTTTAGAGGCTCTAAACAACAATGAGGGAAACTACACTGATATTATCATACATGTTCAATGTTAATATCAGTCCTGCCATCCAACTCTTTAACAGCTCTTTGAATGAACTCTCTGACAACGCTCCACACATAGAGAAAGAGGGATGGAGGGAGCGTTTGATTTTCTCCTCTTCTCCCTTTTTGCGAAGCGTGTGGATTTGTGAAGAACAATGTGATTTATGTCTGGAAACTTTGATCTTATAAAAAGTTCTGAAGATTTACACAACAATAATTCTCCCTGGACCCAGCTTATACGGATGATGTGTCAAGTGGCAAGACGCCAGAACACATTTTAATAGACTGAAAACAAGGGAGGTGAGGGATGGGATGGAGGGGGGAGAGAGGCAGAGAGAGACAGAGAGAGAGAATTGTCAAACTAACAAACCAAAACAAAGGCAAAGTCTTCTCAGTAAGACAAAGATAATGAGGTTCCCAAAAAGGTCCAGTTGCCATGACCACAAATACAAACTCCATCTAGACACCGTTGCCCTAGAGTACACAACAACAAAAACGATACATACCTCGGCCTAAACATCAGCGCCACAGGTAACTTCCACAAAGCTGTGAACGATCTGAGAGACAAGGCAAGAAGGGTCTTCTATGTCATCAAAAGGAACATAAGTATTAAGAAAATGGGACAAACAACAAAATTAAGACTCTGTATGCAGAATTCTGTAAAAATATCCTCTCTGTACAACGTAAAACACCAAATAATGCATGCAGAGCAGAATTAGGCCGATACCCGCTAATTATCAAAATCCAGAAAAGAGATGCTAAATTCTACAACCACCTAAAAGGAAGTGATTGCCAAACCTACCATAACAAAGCCATCACCTACAGATAGATGAATCTGGAGAAGAGGTCCCTAAGCAAGCTTGTTCTAGGTTCTGTTCACAAACACAAACAGACCCCACAGAGCCCCAGGACAGCAACACAATTAGACTCAACCAAATCATGAGATAATAAAAAGATAATTTCTTGACACATTGGAAAGAATTTACAAAAAAGCAGAGCAAACTAGAATGTTATTTGGCCGTAAACAGCGAGCACCCAGTGGCAGAATACCTGGCCACTGTGACTGACCCAAAATTAAGGAAAGCTTTGAGCATAGCCTTGCTATTGAGAAAGGCAGCCGTAGGCAGACCTGGCTCTCAAGAGAAGACAGGCTATGTGCACACTGCCCACAAAATGAGGCTGAAACTGAGCTGCACTTCCTAACCTCCTGCCAAATGTATGACCATATTAGAGACACATATTTCCCTCAGATTACACTGACCGACAAAGAATTTGAAAACAAATCCAATCTATTGGTTGAAAATACCAGTGTGCAATCACAGCAGCAAGATTGCCATAAGAAAAGGGCAACTGGTGAAGAACAAACACCATTGTAAATACAACCCATATTTATGTTTGTTTGTTTTCCCTTTTCGACTTTAACTATTTGCACATCATGGACATAATATGACATTTGAAATGTCTTTATTCTTTTTGAGCTTTTGTGAGTGTAATGATTACTGTTAATTTTTTATTGTTTATTTCATTTTTGTTTATTATCTATTTCACTTGCTTTGGCAATGTAAACATGTTTCCCATGCCAATAAAGCCCCTTAAATTTTAATTGAATTTGAATTGAGAGAGAGAGAGAGAGAGAGAGAGAGAGAGAGAGAGAGAGAGAGAGAGAGAGAGAGAAGTTAAGGACTCAGGTCCCCGTCAGTCTGTTTGTCTATCTGCCTGTGTTATTGAGTGCTCTGGCAGCTCACATTAGAACATTCACGTTGTTGACAGGCTCAATTTGACCTTTGTCAGAGAGTACCCTCTCTCTGGGGGGACATTTCAGCAGCAGGTAAGAGGGAGAGAAAGTCATACAAACATATGACCTGGGTGTACATACAGCTTGCAGAATGTATAAAGAAAATGTGAAGTGGCTCAGTTGGTTGACAGGAGAGTGATGGGGAAAAAAACTATTTAAATGTTGCGTTACAGATCATAACACCATAAATGTGATTTGTTGAGGAGGTAGCTAGCGGAGTGTCCTGGAATGAGGTTGCATACCTCGCATGCTGTTCCTGTCTCGCTATGTTGTTCCTGTCCCGCTATGTGTCTGTTGTTCAACCGAACGGTTTAAAAAAACACACTCAGCACAGCCATAGTTTCCATCATTCCCTGTCAGTCATAAATAAAAGCATCTGTAGCTTAAAGTCATAGAAACACAGAATGTACTGGATCATTTCGATATCTTAATTGATAGGATGATTAATGAAGCCTGATTTATCTGCACATACACAATAACAGCAGCCAACAAATTACAGCTTAATTCCCTATAAAACACAAACAATTTGCACTTTAACTAAAGATAGCAAGACGCACACATTGGTCTACAGATGTTTCCCCTACCCCAACAGGGACTGACTGCCTGTCCGGCTGGAATTCTCTCCTTCTGTTTCAGTGGAAAGTACGTCCCTAGCCAGGCCATGGTTTGGGTTTTAATAGCAGTAAGCACAAACATGATACATTTACAGCCACAAGATAGACTTTCTGAATAGACACTTAACTTTTGCCAGAGCTATAATTTTTCTCTCTCCCCCTCTCTCTTGCTCTCTCCCCTTCTCCCTTTCTCTCTACCCCCTCTCTCTCACTCTCTCCCCTTCTCCCTTTCTCTCTACCCCCTCTCTCTTGCTCTCTCTACCCCCCCTTCTCTCCTTTCTCTCTACCCCCTCTCTCTTGCTCTCTCTCACCCCCTCTCTCTTGCTCTCTCCCCTTCTCCCTTTCTCTCTACCCCCTCTCTCTTGCTCTCTCTCACTCTCTCCCCTTCTCCCTTTCTCTCTACCCCCTCTCTCTTGCTCTCTCTCACTCTCTCCCTTCTCCCTTTCTCTCTACCCCCTCCTCTTGCTCTCTCTCACTCTCCCCCTTCTCCCTTTCTCTTACCCCCTCTCTCTTGCTCTCTCTCTCTCTTGCTCTCTCTCTCCCCTTCTCCCTTCTCTCTCTCCCCCTCTCTCTTGCTCTCTCTCGCTCTCTCTCACTCTCTCCCCTTCTCCCTTTCTCTCTACCCCCCCCCTCTCTGCTCTCTCTCTCCCTCTTGCTCTTGCTCTCTCTCTCTCTCTCTCACTCTCTCCCCTTCTCCCTTTCTCTCTACCCCCTCTCTCTTGCTCTCTCTCGCTCTCTCTCACTCTCTCCCCTTCTCCCTTTCTCTCTCCCCACTCTCGATCTCTATCTCTCTCCTTCCCCTTATTTTCTCTCTCTTGCTTCTTCCATCTTTCTCCCTACCCTCTCTCTCCTCCCCTTCCTCCCTCTCTCTGCTGAGGCAGCTGGCAGTGTTCAGAGCAGGGTCTGACATGGTACTTTGAAATAGCAATCACTGGGTTTATAGTGCAGGGAGGACTCATAAATGTGTCGAGGGGAGAAATATATAATGCTATATTTCCCTTTTTTCTATTTAAAGACCTTGAGTTATGGCCTCAGAAATGTGTAACCATTAAAAACGATATGATGTATGCTCAGTTTGTTCTCAAAGCCATTCACACACACACACACAGACACACACACATACACACACACACATGCACAAGAACACATACACGCACACACTCACACACACACAAACACACACACACACTGTGCATGTCAGTTCCCATGCCATTGGTAACTTCTGACTCCCCAGCCCAGTAACCTCTTGGCAGCAGCTACAGAGGAGAGATTTGCTCTTTCAACTACATAATAACAACTCTAACCTTTCTACCAGATGTGGTCAGAGAGAGTTTCCATGCACTTGTTATGAGTTATCATTTCTCCTGCCAATAAGATGAGTTATGGAGACTTACCAGGTAAATAAATTAGTTATAAAGTTATCAATATGAAGGGTTATTAAGACTTAAGAAGCAAAGAAATTAGTTATCAATCCTTCTGCCAATATGATGAGTTATGGAAACTTACCAGGCAAAAGAGATCAGTGAGGAAACCTTACAAAATGATGAGAAAAATACTGGGAAAGAAAGTGAGAGGGGAGAGAGAGAGAGAGAGAGAGAGAGAGAGAGAGAGGAGAGAGAGAGGAGAGAGAGAGGTATTCTTAGGGATTTTTTAAGTCTGATTTTAAAAATAATTCTGACATAATCTATTCCTCTCAAGTGCTGCTTTCAATGTTCAGAGATAGAGCCAAAGAGAGACAGAGACAGTGAGACAGAAAGAGAGCGAAAAAGAGACAGATCAAGAGAGAGAGAGACAAAGAGAGAGAGACACACACCGAGCGGAAGAGAGAGAGAGAAACTGTTGTAGTTCAGCAGAAAGTGAGGTCTGTGCAGGGTGAGGATATTTCATGAGGTGTCAGCTTGGTGTGCAGGACGAAGAGTAATGTTCAACATGACACAGTAATGCTTGTTCAGGTGATAAACGGTTTATCCCCTGCTTTCTAGGGCATCTATAATCATATTCCTGGGGTTGGTGGAAGGCTTGTGTGAAATATGAGGCTTCGTCAGGGAAATAGACCCTCAGTACAATCTAACTGATTAACTGGAGTACTATGTCACTGCAGATTACAGTACTATGTCATCTCAAACTAGAGTACCATGTCACCTCACACTAGAGTACTATGTCACCACTGACTAGAATACTATGTCACTGCAGATTACAGTACTATGTCACCTCAAACTAGAGTACCATGTCACCTCACACTAGAGTACTATGTCACCACTGACTAGTGTACTATGTCACTGCAGATTACAGTACCATGTCACCTCAAACTAGAGTACTATGTCACCACTGACTAGAATACTATGTCACTGCAGATTACAGTGCTATGTCACCGCTGACTAGAATATTATGTCAACGCAGACTAGAGTACTATGTCACCTCAAACTAGAGTACTATGGTACCACTGATTAGAACACTATGTCACTGCAGACTAGAGTACTATGTCACCACACACTAGAATCCTGTGTCACCGCAGACCAGAGTACTATGTCACCACAGACTACAGTACAATGTCACCACTGACTAGAGTACTGTGTCACCATAGACTAAAGGAGAGGTATGTTGGTGATCAACAGAATAATTCATAATCTCTTCCTCCTACTTTTGAATCTGCTACATCTATGGTTAGGGTTAGGCTTGAACCTGGATGTAGACATTAAGGTAGGGTTAGGGTTAGGCTTGAACCTGGATGTGGACATGAAGGTAGGGTTATCGTTGAGGTTAGGGCTGAACCTGGATGTGGACATGAAGGTAGGGTTATCGTTGAGGTTAGGGTTGAACCTGGATGTGGACATGAAGCTAGGCTTAGGGTTAGTGTTAAACCAGGATGTGGACATGAAGCTAGGCTTAGTGTTGAACTTGGGTGTGGACATGAAGCTAGGCTTAGTGTTGAACCTGGGTGTGGACATGAAGCTAGGCTTAGTGTTAAAGCTGGGTCTGGACATAAAGCTAGGGTTGGTGTTGGACCTGGGTGTGGACATTATTATTATTATTTTTTTTTAACCTTTATTTAACTAGGCAAGTCAGTTGAGTTCAATGACAGCCTAGGAACAGTGGGTTAACTGCCTGTTCAGAGGCAGAACGACAGATTTGTACCTTGTCAGCTCGGGGATTTGAACTTGCAGCCTTCCGGTTACTAGTCCAACGTTCTAACCACTAGGCTACCCTGACGCCCCATGAAGCTAGGCTTAGTGTTGAACCTGGGTGTGGACATAAAGCTAGGGTTAGTGTTGAACCTGGGTGTGAACATAAAGCTGGGGTTAGTGTTGAACCTGGGTGTGGACATAAAGCTAGGGTTAGTGTTGAACCTGGGTGTGGACATAAAGCTAGGGTTAGTGTTGAACCTGGGTGTGGACATAAAGCTAGGGTTAGTGTTGAACCTGGGTGTGGACATAAAGCTAGGGTTAGTGTTGAACCTGGGTGTGAACATAAAGCTAGGGTTAGTGTTGAACCTGGGTGTGAACATAAAGCTAGGGTTAGTGTTGAACCTGGGTGTGGACATAAAGCTAGGGTTAGTGTTGAACCTGGGTGTGGACATAAAGCTAGGGTTAGTGTTGAACCTGGGTGTGAACATAAAGCTAGGGTTAGTGTTGAACCTGGGTGTGGACATAAAGCTAGGGTTAGTGTTGAACCTGGGTGTGAACATAAAGCTAGGGTTAGTGTTGAACCTGGGTGTGGACATAAAGCTAGGGTTAGTGTTGAACCTGGGTGTGAACATAAAGCTAGGGTTAGTGTTGAACCTGGGTGTGGACATAAAGCTAGGGTTAGTGTTGAACCTGGGTGTGGACATAAAGCTAGGGTTAGTGTTGAACCTGGGTGTGAACATAAAGCTAGGGTTAGTGTTGAACCTGGGTGTGGACATAAAGCTAGGGTTAGTGTTGAACCTGGGTGTGGACATAAAGCTAGGGTTAGTGTTGAACCTGGGTGTGAACATAAAGCTAGGGTTAGTGTTGAACCTGGGTGTGGACATAAAGCTAGGGTTAGTGTTGAACCTGGGTGTGAACATAAAGCTAGGGTTAGTGTTGAACCTGGGTGTGAACATAAAGCTAGGGTTAGTGTTGAACCTGGGTGTGGACATAAAGCTAGGGTTAGTGTTGAACCTGGGTGTGGACATAAAGCTAGGGTTAGTGTTGAACCTGGGTGTGAACATAAAGCTAGGGTTAGTGTTGAACCTGGGTGTGAACATAAAGCTAGGGTTAGTGTTGAACCTGGGTGTGAACATAAAGCTAGGGTTAGTGTTGAACCTGGGTGTGAACATAAAGCTAGGGTTAGTGTTGAACCTGGGTGTGAACATAAAGCTAGGGTTAGTGTTGAACCTGGGTGTGAACATAAAGCTAGGGTTAGTGTTGAACCTGGGTGTGAACATAAAGCTAGGGTTAGTGTTGAACCTGGGTGTGGACATAAAGCTAGGGTTAGTGTTGAACCTGGGTGTGGACATAAAGTTAGGGTTAGTGTTGAACCTGGGTGTGAACATAAAGCTAGGGTTAGTGTTGAACCTGGGTGTGGACATAAAGCTAGGGTTAGTGTTGAACCTGGGTGTGAACATAAAGCTAGGGTTAGTGTTGAACCTGGGTGTGGACATAAAGCTAGGGTTAGTGTTGAACCTGGGTGTGGACATAAAGCTAGGGTTAGTGTTGAACCTGGGTGTGAACATAAAGCTAGGGTTAGTGTTGAACCTGGGTGTGGACATAAAGCTAGGGTTAGTGTTGAACCTGGGTGTGGACATAAAGCTAGGGTTAGTGTTGAACCTGGGTGTGAACATAAAGCTAGGGTTAGTGTTGAACCTGGGTGTGGACATAAAGCTAGGGTTAGTGTTGAACCTGGGTGTGAACATAAAGCTAGGGTTAGTGTTGAACCTGGGTGTGAACATAAAGCTAGGGTTAGTGTTGAACCTGGGTGTGGACATAAAGCTAGGGTTAGTGTTGAACCTGGGTGTGGACATAAAGCTAGGGTTAGTGTTGAACCTGGGTGTGAACATAAAGCTAGGGTTAGTGTTGAACCTGGGTGTGAACATAAAGCTAGGGTTAGTGTTGAACCTGGGTGTGAACATAAAGCTAGGGTTAGTGTTGAACCTGGGTGTGAACATAAAGCTAGGGTTAGTGTTGAACCTGGGTGTGAACATAAAGCTAGGGTTAGTGTTGAACCTGGGTGTGAACATAAAGCTAGGGTTAGTGTTGAACCTGGGTGTGAACATAAAGCTAGGGTTAGTGTTGAACCTGGGTGTGGACATAAAGCTAGGGTTAGTGTTGAACCTGGGTGTGGACATAAAGTTAGGGTTAGTGTTGAACCTGGGTGTGAACATAAAGCTAGGGTTAGTGTTGAACCTGGGTGTGGACATAAAGCTAGGGTTAGTGTTGAACCTGGGTGTGAACATAAAGCTAGGGTTAGTGTTGAACCTGGGTGTGGACATAAAGCTAGGGTTAGTGTTGAACCTGGGTGTGGACATAAAGCTAGGGTTAGTGTTGAACCTGGGTGTGGACATAAAGCTAGGGTTAGTGTTGAACCTGGGTGTGAACATAAAGCTAGGGGTAGGGGTAGGGCATCTCAGCTCCTTGAGAGCTGCATTAATGTCAGGTGTGTTATAAAAGTGGCTGGTGGAAAAGTGTGCCACCTTTTTGCTCTACTCTCAATTTTGCCCGCTTGTTGGGGGGACTCAAAAGGTTAGAGCCGGACCTACTCAATGCTCAAAAGGCCAACATTTAATGCCAGTTATAATGATTACATAATGGCACTATCTTGATACTGGCTGTCAAACGTCAAGTCGTGAGATGACTGATGTGGCTGGAACAGGGTGATAATTATTTGTGTGATGTGACATGGTGATGGCTGAATGGCGTTGATTTACTTACACAATGATCTGCACATCGGCCCTCGGCTCTGGGTGACATCAAAGCCTGACGAGCGCTCTGACAACAGTCACCCCTTACCCCTCCACCCTCCACCCCCATGAATGACAGGGCCAATAAGGCAAACATCATTCCTCCTTCTTAATTTACATATGGGGTCTGTCATACATACTCAGGCAGGTAAATACACACACACACACACACACACACACACACACACACACACACACACACACACACACACACACACACACACACACACACACACACACACACACACACACACACACACACACACACATACACACACACACACACACACACACACAGTCACTACAGAAAGCAGCACTTTTTGTCCTTCTCATGGATTTCAAACATAACATCTAATAACAGAATATGAAAATCCAGTCAATAGCTGCTCAACTCCCTTGAGTGGCCAAACAGTGTTGTTGTGTGATCTGGATTCCTGCATTGGGATTGTAACTCATCATGGAAATCAAACAAACGAAAAAAAAAAAAACGAATTGGAGAGAAAACATGTGGCATGTTTCAGTAATCTTTCAACTTTAGCCCAGCAACACAATAGTCTTGGTTTAAGCCCAAGTAAAGTGTTTAGATAGATTGTGGCAGGGCTGCTGGCGTGACTAGAGAGAGGAGGTGTGGCGTGTGTTGAGAGCTGACAGATGTGAAAGAATAATGTGTGTGTGTGCATGTGTGCCTGTGTATATGTGTCTGTGTGTGTGTGTGTGTGTGTATGTCTCCCTCACCCCTTCCTTTCCCATTTCTCCTCTCACACTCAGCGTAACCGTCCCACAGACTTCCCTATCAAAGTGACTTATTGAACTGGCTGACTGGGTCAATAGGTACCATAGATCTGGGTCCAGTTGGTTGCACTGTTACACATAACTGCCTTTTTCTTTGATTTTATTGACAGACTGAAGATTAATGATGGCGGTTCAGGACCAGAACGATCGGCTTTCCTTTCAGCCACTGACTCAATATAAAGCTGAAAATCACACAAATGAGGAATGAGTTATCCCACTGGGCAAAAACTGGTTCCCTCATTTGATCTGATCCAGCCTTGATGCCTCATATCAGGGAAGCCTGAGCTCTTGAATCTCTTTCTCCACCCACAGAACCACAGCTAGCAGATAACTGCTCCTTTCCTCTCCCTGCCTGCTGTCTGAGTACAACGGCAGCTTTTGTTTTGGGGAAGAGCATGTGTGGCATGTCAAGGGTTGTGTGTGTGCACGTGTGCTTGTGTGTGTTTGAGGGAGTGGAAAAACTACTGTTATTTGAATATGTAAGTGTGTAAGTGATTGTTGACATTAGCTGGTGACAGGCAGACAGGCAGGCAGGTGGAGGGACTGGAGGATAAAACAAACAGGTTCTGAGTATCAGACTGCTGAGAGATAAGAGCTCTATTCACTACAGCTGACTGACACAGCATCCTCACACAGATTAGCCTTGGTTAACTATGGAAATGAACACACACTATAACATCTACAGATGGTGTGTGAGAGAGAAAGAGTGTGTGTGTGTTCATGCTTGTGTGTGGTTTATTTGTCGGCACACACTTGCTGTCATGTCCAGGGTGTGTGTGTGTGTGGTGGTTACTAAGGGAACATAAAAAGGCATTAGAACTGGCCTAGATGCCTGTCTGGGAGAAAACAAGAGAGATTTATGACCATTTTACAATGAAAGACTCCATTGGTTATAGAAGTATCTGACTTCTATCTGCCAGAGATCATTATAAATTATGCTCCACCTCAAGGTCAATAAATCCCAGTGTTGGTTTTGAAAGTGTGTGTGTGTGTGTTTGTCTCTCTGTATGTGTATGTAGACCTTCCACCCAGTACACAACATTCTGTACTGTATGTCGCTGTACAGTGAACAGATCTATCAATCATTGGGGCTTGTTTAGATCTGTCAAGATGGTCTCCATTGATTTGCTGAGTGGCGTTGCTGTGATTATGTTCTGTGATCAGAGAGAGAGGTTTGGAGATAGCTTTCCCCTCGCCACAGGAAGCCTGGTTTCAAATCAATTCAAATCTAATTTTATTGGTCACATACACATGGTTAGCAGATGTTAATGCGAGTGTAGCAAAATGCTTGTGCTTCTAGTTCTAACAGTGCAGTAATATCTAACAAGTAATCTAACAATTCTCCAACAACTGCATAATACACACAAATCTAACAAGAAATCTAACAATTCCCCAACAACTACCTAATACACACAAATCTAAAGGGGTGAATGAGAATGTGTACATAGAAGTATATGGATGAGCGATGTCCGAGCAGCATAGGCAAGGTGCTGTAGACGGTATAAAATACAGCATATACATGTGATATGAGTAATGGAAGAAATGTAAACATTATTAAAGTGGCATTGCTTAAAACTTCTTAGGGCTAGGCCCCCTTTTTCCCCACTTCCTGTCTGACTGACGTGCCCAAAGTAAACTCTGTTGCTCAGGCCCTGAAGCCAGGATATGCATATAATTGGTACCATTGGAAATAAAACACTTTGAAGTTTGTATAAATGTTAAAATAATGTAGGAGAATATAACACAATAGAGAAAATCCAAAGAAAAACCAACTAGAATTTTTGTTTCGAGAGAACATCCTCTTAGAAAGGCAAGAGAAAGGTCATATTGAAAATTATCTCCATGGATTCAATTCCTATGGCTTCCAAAGGGTGTCAGCAGTCTATGTTCAGGATTTCAGGCTTGTAACTTCAAAAACGAATAAGAAATATCAGTTTTAGTAGTGGGATACAGTCTTGTAAGTTTGTATTTGTGCGCGTCATGAAGACATTACGCACCTGCTAAAATTGGTTTCCCATTGAACATACTTCTTTCCGAAATAAATAATATAGTTTGATTAATTTTAGGGTATCTGAGGAGTACATAGAAACGTATTTTGACTTATTGAAACAAAGTTTAGGGGTAGATTTTTGGATTCCTTTCTCTGTATATTGAATGAGTGGATTACTCAAATCGATGGCGCCAACTAAACAGACTTTTTGGGATATAAAGAAGGATTTTATCTAACAAAACGACACTACGTTATAGCTGGGACCCTTTGGATGACAAATCAGAGGAAGATTTTCAAAAAGTAAGTGAATATTTAACAGTTATTTGTGAATGTATGAAACCTGTGCTGGTGGAAAAAGATTTTGATGTGGGGCGCTGTCCTCAAACAAACGCATGGCATGCTTTCGCTGTAATAGCTACTCTAAATCAGAAAGTGCAGTTAGATTAACAAGAATTTAAGCTTTCAGCCGACATAAGACACTTACATGTACGTTAATGTTTCAAATCCTTAATATTTATGATAATTTATTTGAATTGCACACCCTTGAGTTTCACTGGAAGTTGTCCCGCTAGTTGTCTCTAAAGTGACTAGTGATCCATTTATTAGTGTCCAGCGATAAAATCGAATCAAATTTATTTATAAAGCCCTTCTTACATCAGCTGATATCTCAAAGTGCTGTACAGACCTAAAACCCCAAACAGCAAGCAATGCAGGTGTAGAAGCACAATTGGGTCTCAGTGTAGGTAGCAGCCTCTCTGAGTTAGTGATGGCTATTTAACAGTCTGATGGCCTTGAGATAGAAGCTGTTTTTCAATCTCTCAGTCCCAGCTTTGATGCACCTGTACTGACCTCGCATTATTGATGATAGCGGTGTGAACAGGCAGTGGCTCGGGTGGTTGTTGTCCTTGATGATCTATATGGCCTTCCTGTGATCTCTGGTGCTGTGGGTGTCATGGAGGGCAGGTAGTTTGCCCCTGGTGCTGCGTTGTGCAGACTGCACCACCCTTTGGAGAACCTTGCGGTTGAGGGCGGTGCAGTTGCCGTACCAGGCTGTGATACAACCCAACAGGATGCTCTCGGTTGTGCATCTGTAAAAGTTTGTCAGGGTTTTGGGTGACAGGCCAAATTTCTTCAGCCTCCTGAGGTTGAAGAGGCACTGTCTATGTGGGTGGACCATTTCCGTTTGTCTGTGATGTGTATGCCCAGGAACTTTCCACTTTCTCCACTGCTGTCGCTTTGTTTTGTTTTGTTTTGTTGGCATTGAGTGAGAGGTTGTTTTCCTGACACCACACTCCAAGTGCCCTCACCTCCTCACTGTGGGCTGTCACATCATTGTTGGTGAGCAAGCCCACTGCTGTTGTGATGTCTGCAAACTTCATGATTGAGTTGGAGGCGTGCATGGCCATGCAGTTGTGGGTGAACAGGGAGTACAGGAGAGGGCTGAGCACACACCCCTGTGGGGCCCCAGTGTTGGGGGTCAGTGACATGGAGATGTTGTTTCCTACCTTCACCACCTGGGGGCGGCCCGTAAGAAAGTCCAGAATCCAGTTGCAGAGGGAGGGGTTGAGACACAGGGCCTTCAGCTTGATGATGAGCTTGGAGGGTACTATGGTGTTGAATGCTGAGCTGTAGCCAAAGAACAGCATTCTTACATACAGTTGAAGTCGGAAGTTTACATATACCTTAGCCAAATACATTTAAACGCAGTTTTTCACAATTCCTAACATTTAATCAGAGTAAAAATTGCATGTTTTAGGTCAGTTAGGATCACCACTTTATTTTAAGAATGTGAAATGTCAGAATAATAGTAGAGAATTATTTATTTCAGCTTTTCTTTCTTTCATCACATTCCCAGTGGGTCAGAAGTTTACATACACTCAATTAGTATTTGGTAGCATTGCCTTAAACTTGTTATGGCTGGGGGCAGTATTGAGTAGCTTGGATGAATAAGGTGCCCAGAGTAAACTGTCTGCTACTCAGGCCCATTGCTAATATATGCATATTATTAGTATTATTATTATTATTATTATTCGGATAGAAAACACTCTGAAGTTTCTAAAACTGTTTGAATGATGTCTGTGAGTATAACAGAACCCAAATGGCAGGAAAAAACCTGAGAAAAAATCCAACTAGGAAGTGGGAAACCTGAGGTTTCTAGTTTTTCAACTCATTGCCTATTTTATACACAGTATCTATGGGGTCATATTGCACTTTCTAAGGCTTCCACTAGATGTCAACAGTCTTTATAACCTTGTTTGATGCTTCTACTGTGAAGTGGGGGCAAATGAGAGGGGAATGAGTCAGTGGTCTGGCAGAGAGGCATGAGCTGACCACGCGCATTCACGTGATAGTTAACTTGCATTGCATTGTAATTCTACAGACAAAGGAATTCTCCGGTTGGAACATTTTTGAAGATTTATGTTAAAAACATCCTAAAGATTGATTCTATACACCGTTTGACATGTTTCTACGGATTGTAACGGAATTGTTTTGGTTTTTTGCACCTAGTGAATGAGCATCATGAATTTGGATTAATGGGCTAAACGCGTGAACAAAAAGGAGGCATTTGGACATAAATTATGGACTTTATCGAACAAATCAAACATTTATTGTGGAACTGGGATGTTTATAATGCTATTTCTGACTTGTGTTGACTCCAACATGGCGGATATCTGTTTGGCTTGATTTGTTGTCTGAGTGCCGTACTCAGATTATTGCATAGTTTGCTTTTTCCGTAAAGTAAAAAAAAAAATCTGACACAGCGGTTGCATTAAGGAGAAGTATATCTTTAATTCTGTGAATAACACTTGTATCTTTTATCAATGTTTATTATGAGTATATCTGTAAATTGATGTGGCTCTCTGCAAAATCACTGGATGTTTTGGAAGCAAAACTTTACTGAACGTAACGTGCCAATGTAAACTGAGATTTTTGGATATAAATATGCACTTTATCAAACAAAACATACATGTATTGTGTAACATGATGTCCTATGAGTGTCATCTGATGAAGATCATCAAAGGTTAGTGATTAATTTTATCTATATGTTTGCTTTTTGTGACTCCTCTCTTTGGCTGGAAAAATGGCTGTGTGTGTTTTTGTGACTTGGCTCTGACCAAACATAATCATATGTTGTGCTTTCGCTGTAAAGCCTTTTTGAAATCGGACATGATGGGTAGATAAACAAGAAGTTTATCTTTCATTTGGTGTATTGCACTTGTTAATGTATGAAAGTTACATATTTCTAAAAAACACTTTTTAATTTCGCGCCTTTTCAGCAGAATGTTGTCGAGAGCCGTAAGAAGTTAGAACATTTACTTTGTGCCTGACACAAGTACATTTTCCAACATTTGTTAACAGACAGACTATTTCACTAATAATTGACTGTATCACAATTCCAGTGGGTCAGAAGTTTACATACACTAAGTAAAGAAAGAAATCAGCCAAAACATCAGAAAAAAATTTGTTGACCTCCACAAGTTTGGTTCATCCTTAGGAGAAATTTCCAAATGCCTGAAGGTACCACGTTCATCTGTACAAACAATAGTACACAAGTAAAAACATCATGGGAGCACACAGCCGTCATACCTCTCAGGAAGGAGACACGTTCTGTCTCCTAGAGATGAACGTACTTTAGTGTGAAAAGTGAATCTTCACACCATCAACAACAGAAAACCACACACCTGCACGTGCGTGCACACACACACACACACACACACACACACACACACACACACACACACACACACACACACACACACACACACACACACACACACACACACACACACACGCACACACACACACACACACAAACACACACACACACACACACTGATGCAACATTTCACAGCTGTTACTGACCAACTTCAAGGTGACTGAGGGTAAGTCCAGGAGGAGATCCCCATTGTTCAGGCCGACCCTCACTTTCTCTCTCTATCTTCTCTTCCTTTTCTTTTGTCCTCCCCCTGCTGGGTCCTTCTTCCCTCTCTCATCCCTCATACTATTCTTCCTTTCCTTTTCATGTTGATGGTCAAGGGAATAAACCCTGAGGGGTACAAAGCAGGATCAATTAGTTGCTAACTAACTTTGATAAACAAGTTTGATAGAGTATCATTGCATCTGTCATGCCTGTGTCTCATCATGACACAGGTACAGAGTGCAGTCTCCTCCATACAGCTGCAGTCTCTCCAGTGGTGTTGAACTTTGACCCTATTCCCTGATGTCATGTTTCTCTAGCACTCTGCCTCGTATCACCACGATGACACTGATGAATGTATAGTACTAGCTGGTGTTTGAGGATGGTGTAGTAACAGATAAATTAAAGGTAGACTCAGCGATATGATGTCAATGCAGAAAGGAAACAGCATATCAGGTATATTTAGCAAAAACTAAGAGTGTTGAAGTGCTACCTAATAACAACTAACCTTTCTACCAGATGTGGTTGGAGAGTTTCCATGCATTTGTAATGAGTTATCAACCCTTCTGCCAACAAGATGAGTTATAGAGGCTTACCAATTAAAGATATTAGTGAGTCATCATTACACAAGGATGAGAAAAGGGGTGGGGGGTGTGGGGGGTATTCTTGGTTATTTAAAAAAAAAAAATCTATGACTTTTGTGAAGACATCATCCATCTTAGGACCTACTCAATGCTCAAAAGGCCAACATTTAATGCCAGTTATAATGATTACATAATGGCACTATCTTGATACTGGCTGTCAAACGTCAAGCCGTGAGATGACTGATGTTGCTGGAACAGGGTGATAATTATTTGTGTGATGTGACATGGTGATGGCTGAATGGCGTTGATTTACTTACACAATGATCTGCACATCGGCCCTCGGATATGGGTGACATCAAAGCCTGACGAACGCTCTGACAACAGTCACCCCCTACCCCTCCACCCTCCACCCCCATGAATGACAGGGCCAATAAGGCAAACATCATTCCTCCTTCCATAAATTACATATGGGGTCCGTCATACACACTCAGGCAGGCACACGCACACGCACACACACACACACACACACACACACACACACACACACACACACACAGTCACTACGGAAAGCAGCACTTTTTGTCCTTCTCATGGATTTCAAACATAACATCTAATAACAGAATATGAAAATCCAGTCAATAGCTGCTCAACTCCCTTGAGTGGCCAAACAGTGTTGTTGTGCGATCTGGATTCCTGCATTGGGATTGTAACTGTCACGCCCTGGTCTAAGTATTTTGTGTTTTTCTTCATGTATTGGGTCAGGCCAGGGTGTGGCATGGGGTTTTTGTATTGTGGTGTGTTTTGTCTTGGGGTTTTGGTGTGTATGTATTGGGATTGTAGCTAGTGGGGTTATTTAGCAAAGTCTATGGCTGTCTGGCGTGGTTCTCAATCAGAGGCAGGTGTTTATCGTTGTCTCTGATTGGGAACCATATTTAGGCAGCCATATTCTTTGAGTTTGTCGTGGGTGATTGTCCTATGTGTCGTTGTTCCTGTCTCAGTGTTAGTTTACACAAGTATAGGCTGTTTCGGTTTTCGATAAGTTCTTTGTTTTGTAGTGTTTGTTATTGATTCGTGTTTTACGTTCGTTCATTAAACATGGATCGCAATCTACACGCTGCATTTTGGTCCGACTCTCCTTCACACCTAGAAAACCGTAACAGTAACTCATCATGGAAAACAAACAAAAAAACGAATTGGAGCGAAAACATGTGTCATGTTTCAGTAGTCTTTCAACTTTAGCCCAACAACACAATAGTCTTGGTTTAAGCCCAAATAAAGTGTTTAGATAGATTGTGGCAGGGCTGCTGGCGTGACTAGAGAGAGGAGGTGTGGCGTGTGAGAGTTGACAGATGTGAAAGAATGTGTGTGTGTGTATGTGCATGCATTCTGAGGCTGTAATACATCTTTCCCTCTGTAAGGGGTGTTTGGGGTTTGGAATGGGGTTTGCTGGCCAACGATTATGCTGGTATGCATCCAGCACACAGCCTACATTATGCCTAACCATCAGTCCTGTATAGCCCTCGGCTTTCAAGATGGCCACCACATATTAGTAATCTTTTACATGCAGGCTGTAAGTGAGGGTTGGATGGAGGGTTAAATAATATAGACACTTTAACTGAGTAGCAAAGAATCGCTCCCTCTCTCTCCTCCCCCCTCCCCCCACACTTCTTTCCCTCACCCCTTCCTTTCCCATTTCTCCTCTCACACTCAGCGTAACCGTCCCACAGACTTCCCTATCAAAGTGACTTATTGAACTGGCTGACTGGGTCAATAGGTACCATAGATCTGGGTCCAGTTGATTGCACTGTTACACAACTGCCTTTTTCTTTGATTTTATTGACAGACTGAAGATTAATGATGGCGGTTCAGGACCAGAACGATCTGCTTTCCTTTCAGCCACCGACTCAATATAAAGCTGAAAATCACACAAATGAGGAATGAGTTATCCCACTGGGCAAAAACTGGTGGATTCAACGTTGTTTCCACATCATTTAAAAAAAGATCTATGTGATGATGTTGAATCAACTTGGAAAACTGATTCGATTTGCAGAAAGCCATCAACGTAACAGAAAGTTGTCGTTTTTTTTCACTCAACTTGTCACCTATATCTACATTTTTTTTGATTTCACATTGAATTCACATTAGTTGACAACTCAACCAAATGTAAATCAAAACCTCTGTGCCCAGTGGGATGCTTCTACGGGTGTGACAATGAATGAAACAAACAGACTCACTTCTTAAAACACTAGTCAGGTTTTGGATTTTCTACACAAAAAAACTCCAACTTTGATTTCAGATGAACATTGTTCCCTCATCTGATCTGATCCAGCCTTGATGCCTCATCTCAGGGAAGCCTGATCTCTTGAATCTCTTTCCCCACCCACAGAACCACAGCTAGCAGATAACTGCTCCTTTCCTCTCCCTGCCTGCTGTCTGAGTACAACGGCAGCTTTTGTTTTGGGGAAGAGCATGTGTGGCATGGCAAGGGTTGTGTGTGTGCATGTGTGTGTGCACATGTGTGTGTGTGCTTTTATGCTTGTGTGTGTGCGTGTGTGTGCTTTTATGCTTGTGTGTGTGCACGTGTGTGTTTGAGGGAGTGGAAAAACTACTGTTATTTGAATATGTAAGTGTGTAAGTGATTGTTGACATTAGCTGGTGACAGGCAGACAGGCAGGTGGAGGGACTGGAGGATAAAACAAACAGGTTCTGAGTATCAGACTGCTGAGAGATAAGAGCTCTATTCACTACAGCTGACTGACACAGCATCCTCACACAGATTAGCCTTGTTTAACTATGGAAATGAACACACACTATAACATCTACAGATGGTGTGTGAGAGAGAAAGAGTGTGTGTGTGTTCATGCTTGTGTGTGGTTTATTTGTCAAGGTCAATAAATACCAGTGTTGGTTTTGAAAGTGTGTGTGTGTTTGTCTCTCTGTATGTGTATGTAGACCTTCCACCCAGTACACAACATTCTGTACTGTATGTCGCTGTACAGTGAACAGATCTATCAATCATTGGGGCTTGTTTAGATCTGTCTGTCAAGATGGTCTCCATTGATTTGCTGAGTGGCGTTGCGGTGATTATGTTCTGTGATCAGAGAAAGAGGTTTGGAGATAGATTGCCACTCGCCACGGGAAGCCTGTGGCACACACACACACACACAGATGTAACATTTCACAGCTGTTACTGACCAACTTCAAGGTGACTGATGGTAAGTCCAGGAGGAGATCCCCATTGTTCAGGCCGACCCTCACTTTCTCTCTCTATCTTCTCTTCCTTTTCTTTTGTCCTCCCCCTGCTGGGTCCTTCTTCCCTCTCTCATCCCTCATACTATTCTTATTTTCCTTTTCATGTTGATGGTCAAGGGAATAAACCCTGAGGGGTACAAAGCAGGATCAATTAGTTGCTAACTAACTTTGATAAACAAGTTTGATAGAGTATCATTGCATCTGTCATGCCTGTGTCTCATCATGGCACAGGTACAGAGTGCAGTCTCCTCCATACAGCTGCAGTCTCTCCAGTGGTGTTGAACTTTGACCCTATTTCCTGATGTCATGTTTCTCCAGCACTCTGCCTCGTATCACCTCTATGAGGTGTATACTGGGAGTTGTGTTGCTCTGGGTGTCTATCTGAGGGAAGAGGGGTGCTACATCAAAATATATCACCTTTAAAAACACTGACTAACAGCTGGTGTATGAGGATGGTGTAGTAACAGATAAATAAAAGGTAGACTCAGCAATATGACATAGAGGTAGAAAGTAAACAGCAAAGAGGCTCAAGCTCAGCTGTTTTGGTGCCCTACCACGTTGTAACAGCATGAAGAGAACACATGCACATCCGCAGATACTGTGTGAGAGTGAAGTCCTGCATCTCACTCATCTCAATATCTGCGGTGCTGCGTGTGGCAACCTCATTTCGAGTCTACCTTTAAAACTAGCTACTCGTTAGTATGTATATACAGTACGCTCTGCCTCTGTTGTTATGTCCACAATATCATAAAACATGATGCAACATTATCACTACAAATGTAATTACTACTGTTATATATTTAAGCAATAAGGCACGGGGGGGTATGGCCAATATACTACGGCTAAGGGCTGTTCTTATGCACGACACATTGCGGAGTGACTGGACACGGTGTCACGGTCGTCGTATGGAGTAGACCAAAGCGCAGCGTGGTTAGAATACATTCTTCTTTATTAATGAAGAACACGAAGAACACTTAAACAAAAACAACAAAACGAATGAGACGAACGTCCCCGCTATATAAATAATGTGCTACCGTGCAACATGACATAGACAGAATAACCCACCAACAATGGACCAAGCAGCGTTGTAACGGACAGCAGCAGCAATCAAAGGACTTCTGGACTTGGGAGGAGATTCTGGACGGCAAAGGAGGGAGGGCACACGGGGAGTGTGGCGAAGTCAGGTAGGAGACCTGCGCCAGCTCCCCATGCTTACCGTGGAGAGAGAGGGCATTGTACCGGGAGGGCATTGTACCGAGAGGGCATTGTACCGGGCAGGCACCGTGTTATGTGGTGGAGCGCATGCGTGTGCTATGCGTGTGCATTGCCCGGTGCGGTACATTCCAGCCCCTCGTATCGGCCGGGCTAGAGTGGGCATCGAGCCAGGTGCCATGAAGCCGGCTCTACGCATCTGGTCTCCAGTGCGTCTCCTCGGGCCGGCATACATGGCACCAGCCTTACGCATGGTGTCCCCGGGATGCCTGCACAGCCCAGTGCGGGCTATTCCACCTCGCCACACTGGCCTGGCTACGGGGAGCATTCAACCAGGTAAGGTTGGGCAGGCTCGGTGCTCCAGATCTCCAATGCGCCTTCTCGGTCCGGTCTATCTGGTGCCATCTCCACGCACCAGCCCTCCGGTGGCAGACCCCGCACCGGGCTTCCTTTATGTGGCCAGAGCCCAGTTCTCCCTGTTCCTCCTCCCCGCACTCGCCCTGAGGTGCGTGTCCTCGGCCCAGTACCACCAGTGCCGGCACCACGCACCAGGCCTACAGTGCGCCTCGTCTGTCCTGAGCCGCCAGAGTCTCCCGTCAGTCCTGAGCTGCTAGAGTCTCCCGTCTGTCCTGAGCTGCTAGAGTCTCTCGTCTGTCCTGAGCTGCTAGAGTCTCCCGTCTGTCCTGAGCTGCTAGAGTCTCCCGTCTGTCCTGAGCTGCTAGAGCCGCCAGTCTGTCCTGAGCCGTCAGAGCCGCCAGTCTGTCCTGAGTCGTCAGTCAGCCAGGAGCTGCCAGAGCCATCAGCCAGCCAGGACCTGCCAGAGCCGTCAGCCAGCCAGGACCTGCCAGAGCCGTCAGCCAGCCAGGAGCTGCCAGAGCCGTCAGCCAGCCAGGAGCTACCCTTCAGTCCTGAGCTACCACTCAGTCCTGAGCTACCACTCAGCTGCCCCTCAGTCTGGTCTACTCCATACGACGATCGTGACACACGGCCCTTAGCCCTGGTATATTGGCCATATACTACAAAACCCAGAAGTGCCTTATTGCTATTATAAACTGGTTACCAACGTAATTAAAGCAGTAAAAATAAATGTTTTGTCATACCCGTGGTATACGGTCTGATATACCACGGCTGTCAGCCAATCAGCATTCAGGGCTCAAACCACCCAGTTTATAATTTGCCATGAGGCACAGCTATTTTATATCGAGAACACTGTACTAAATGGACAAATTTTCATCATCTTCTTCTCATTTCCATTATCATGCAGCCTTTTGCCCATAGATTCTGATTCTGAGGGATTATGACCCATTTATTTCTCTCTGGATTGAGAGGGCAGGCAGAGAATTGGGAGCATCACAGCCCCGCAGACTGAGACTATTCTGGGCCGCCGCTAATAGCTCTTGTCAGGCGTAATTTTTAAGTACTTTAACCAATTCATTGTATAATTAGGTTAACAAAATTAGCTCATTGCAGAGTCAGTCAGCAGCCTGGCGGTAATGCAATCAAGTTATTAACATTCCAGATTTATAGAACCATGAATATAGAGGCAGTGTTCAACCTCTTTAGCACATTTCTCCATGACTGGTTGTGAAAATGACATAAAATAATCAAAAACAGTCCAAGTGAATTTACTGGGATCAGTATGTGAAACTCAATTTCAATGTCTCAAGTAGACTAAGGAGTAGGTATGTCAAATGTGTGTGACTCCCATTTGACTTTGTACATTCAAATAAGGAGATTGAGAGTTGAATGTGGCACAGGCTAGGCAATGTTATTACATTTCTGTTAACAGTAACTTGATTTCAACCCTGCAGTGACCACAACAGTCACAAGAATCTTTTGGATTTAAATTTGCCTCACAGCCAATATAAGCCAAAAACTTGGTTGTAGCCTATTGTATTGGTGATGGTGATGACAATAAACCTTGTAAAACAATGTCATCAATAGTGCCCCCTGTCGGTCATGTATAAGGCACACTGATACACTCGCAATGATACATAAAATCAACATAAATACCATATAGAGCGCCTGGTAAAACATGTTTTGCATCAAAGGGAATTACATTCAGTTCTGACATTATGACTTTTGAAAGATTATCGGAAGACAATGGACAGTCTGTCTTCATTGGCCGAGGGGGACAATATATCGCTCCGCCTTCAGAAGAAACGCATCAGCCCTTCTCATTTTTAACCAACTATTGGACGGCGGCTCGCTTACATCGAAGGTCCGCTTGTGATCTCACACACTCGAGGTACGGCCCGGATGATGTGTGAGTGCTGGAGAAACAGAGAGAGTGCGCTATAGACTGGAGCCGTGAGAGTCCGATTTTATGCCGTCTTTTGGAACCTCTACATATTTTCTCACTTTGGCTATACTTATTCTGTAACTGAATTGTATGCATATATTTCGCTCTCATCCCGATTGATGTGGATTTTGTGAATTAGAACCCCCGGAAGAACAATTCTGGAATAGGCATCATGAGTGAAGAACCGAACGTCAACTTCTGTAAAATGAAACTAGATGGGGAGTAGGCTACAGGCGTTCTCTAGCGGATTACAATTAAACTTTACACTGCGCATGGATAATTATACACTTTACTTTTCCGGGACTTTAACAAAGCACGGCCCCTCTCCAACATATTTTCGTTTCCCTCCCCAATTAAAAATTTCCCTTTTGGATCTATTACGCACGAGATACGCAGCCATACCTCCGAATCCTGTGACAGTAGTGATAACTGCAGCTCCCCAACGGGCGCGTTAGTGTCTTCATCGACTCTTTTGGATTCTATTCGCCAGGCAAAGTAGCTCCCAATCCGGATACTCAAGATGTTGACGGCGCACACCAGCCACTTGCTCCACCACCCGGAATACCTGCAGCCCCTGCAATCTGCACCAGTGAGCATTGAGGTATGGTGAATATGTTTATTTTGTCCTGGTGAATTGTCACATTGAATGAAGTTGTTGTTTGGCTTATAGATGATTCTACTCACGGTTTATTCTCAACACCTTGGTGCGTTTTTTTTGCGCAAGCATGTTCCTCGACTTTTAGCCCATAATGCGTATTTTTGGGGGGGATGTGCACATTAAGGACTTCTGAAAAGTCATTCCCTGAGCATCTTTTCTCATATGCTATATCCCCTGGGCTGCAGTTTTTTTTCGAATGACTGTTTCTACTATTTTGCTTCAACTTTGTAGACAATAGGCTTACATCTATTCGATAAAACTAGCCATAACTTACAGCAAGACCTCATGACTGCCAAATACATTGAAACAATTACTGCTAACAGTAATTTAAGTACTTTGTCTCTGTCTGTCTGTATTTATTTATACAACTGTAATTGTGAAAAGTGCTTTAACTTAACATAAAGTCTTGGTTTATTTCTCCAGCTGGATGCCAAGAAGAGTCCCCTGGCCCTGCTGGCTCAGACCTGCTCCCAGATCGGCAAGCCTGACCCTCCCTCCTCCAAACTAAGCTCTATCTCTAATGGCCATGGTGACCATGATGTACACTCCTCTTCCTCCTCCTCCAGTCACAAACTGGGGGAGCACCGGCCCTCACAGGAGGACAAGTCCAGCTTCAAGCCCTATAACAAAGTAGGGGGAGACAGTCGGAGAGACAGGGTTTGTAGCTCTAATAACAGTTCTGACAAGACCGGCTTTAGGGTACCTAGTAATGGGAATGGAGGAGCTAACAGTAACTTATCAGGTTCTTGTCCATCCTTTCCGCCACACGCCATCTCTCCCAACTCCAGGGTGGGTAGTGGCACGCCTCCTCAGCACACACAGCAGTCGTCACAGACACACAGACAGAGCCAGTCGCCTCACGGACTACATGTTTCCCACTCTCAGATTCTGAATGGAGAACACAAACAGGAACAGAGCAGTCCACACAGGAACAGTAGCAGCAGCAGTGGCGGCCATCTTAAGAAGGAGTCAGATGTGAATAAGATCAGTTTGGACAGTCCCCAGATGGCTAACTCCAGCCATGCCAGAGCCAGCACCAACTCCAGCACAGGCAGCTCTGAGGGAAGCCCCAGCCATGAGTTGGGCAAGATGGACTCCCAACCCCCACCACTCAGCCTGGGTCCTGGACACATCACTCCCATCTCTCCCTACAAGACTGGCCACTCTGTCTTCCCCCTGTCCTCCTCTGGTATGGGCTACCATGGCTCTGTAGTGGGGGCCTATGCTGGATATCCCTCACAGTTTGTCCCAGGGTTGGACCCTACCAAGTCTGGTCTGGGAGGAGGGGGGGTGAGGGTACCGGGGAAGCACCATAGCTCCAGCCCCCTCACTGGTACCTCTCCCCTCTCCTTCATGCAGGGCTTGTGCAGGGATCCGTACTGCCTCAACTACCCTAACTCACCCCACCTGGGGGGGAGCAATCCCTGCATCCATGACCCCTCCTCCTCCATCAAATCAGGCTATCCAGGCTTGGTCTACCCCTCCCACCCCCTCCACTCCCTCCACCCCAGCACTATGTCTTCCAGCATCACCCCCACCCTGTCCCACCCCCTCTACACCTACGGCTTCATGCTCTCCAATGACCCCATCCCTCATGCCTGTAACTGGGTATCAGCTGGGGGTCCTTGTGATAAACGCTTCTCCACCTCAGACGAGCTACTAGCCCACCTGCGCACACACACCTCCTTACCTGGAGGGATGGACAGTAAGTTATTCTCTGCCTACCCCTCTGTCTCCTCCTCTGCTGCCTCTTGCCACCTCCACCTCCCCCACCAGAGCCAGGCCTCCTTGCAGAACTCATTCTCCCTCCGGGCTCCTCATACCCTGGGTCTGGCCCGGTACCACCCCTATGGTAAGGTCCACCTGCCCCCTGGACCTACCTCCATCCCCCTGCACTCCCTCCAGGCTGGTTCTCCTTACTACCCCCACTATGCTCTCTATAGCCAGAGACTTGGCTCAGCATCTGCCCTGGGCTACCAGTGATTCTCCATCCATCCACACAGTCTATAACAGTGTTTCTCCTCAAATTACTAAGCCAAGGCAGCTCTCCTACTCCTTCCTGCCTCGCTCTGCTGCTCCCTGCCTAAAACTGCTGGAATCTTTGGATCCAATTGATTTTAATAGAAATGTTATGTAAGCCCTGGATGAAGGTGTTTCTGGAGCTTCTGCGGGTAGCACATCTTGCCTATATTGGGGCTCACTACTACTCCAATACCAAAGCAGGATTCTATGGAGGAGCCAGAGAAGGGTCTGGATGCTTGCATGTCTGCACACTAGGATGCTGCACTTTATGAACAAGTGGATTTGACTGGACCAGTGGACATGGTGCCATGTTGGGTTGTAATAGCATCACAGACTGGGCTGGCTGATAGCTGGTGGTAGGATGCTGTAGAACGCCTCCTGGATCTCTTCATGTCAAGTTGGGAATAGTGATTGCAGTGGAAAGACAGGAGAGGAGATAGTGATGGCATTAACCTATAGCACTATGGGGGGGGGGGATCGGATGCATGCTAGCTTGACCCTGAGTTTGTGAGTTTAGCTCGGTTATGGTTTTGAGATTTGATTCAGTTTCATACATTTTGCTTCTGCTTTGACTGAAAATAGAAATTGTATTTATTTTTTAACTGAGTGCTTTGGCTTTCAAGTTTACTTTCCAAAACATACATTTGAACTTTTCTTCTTCTTATTTTGCAGTTATACAGTTATCATTTTATCTATTATGAACAGGATCTGTTTAAAATGATAACATTCACTCATGCAAACTTCACAACAAAGTATATTTTCTTCTCCTTACAAAAATATGTGGTTTTCTTGTTTTCCTATCCTTCTCTGATTGAATGTGCATGTCACATGTCTTTCTCTCCCTCTCTGGCTTCCTAATTGTTGTTTGTAAAGCAGATTAATAGTGAAAGGAAATGTGATATTTTTTGTAAAGTATTTGGCAGAATGACCTGGGTAAGAGAGCGATACGAACCCAAACACAGGAAGCAAAGATTGTGTGATGGCAGAGCTGTCCGATTTAAAGGCAAGGTCATATTTTGTTTAATAAATGATAATGAATATATATTTTGTCGTTTTCATTTGTCAATCCAATTGGTCTCTTCTTGACACCTCATTCATCTCAATCGGTTTGATTTGGTTCATTAGGCCATTATAACCAGCTATGTAATAATGAGTCACTCAGTTTGGAGAGAACATTCAGAGACAACGTGACTAAGATACAAAGAAGAATACAGGAGAATGCTTATTGTTAGTTGCTTTAGATAAAAGTGTCTGCTAAATTACAAAATTGTACATTTTAGAATGACTATTTCAGTATAATTCAGTAAAGTATTACATAGGGCTGCACAATATTGGAAAAAAATCAAGTTGTGATTTTTTTAACGAAATATTGCGTTGCGATTTGACATGCAATATAGATCAAAATACTTACAGATCCAAATACTTGTGTTAAAAAGCAAAGTGGAAAGAAACATCTTTCTTGTTTAGAACAATCAGTTGACTGCATTTGACCTAAAAGAACAGGATGCAAACTTATAGTGAATCTAACATCAAGGAGGAGGAACTGTGCAGCTTGAGTGACAGGGATTTCTTTTACATGCTGATGTAATGGTTTCAAAATATTCCATGAGATATGGATCTCTTGAGATATGGATATTGTATGGATATGGATATTGTATGGATATTGTATGTCTCTCTTGAGACCTACCCAGGAACTGTTGTATTGGTCCTCTGCCATCCTGTGGTATTCATCCCTGAGTTGATTTCAATCATCACAACAGATATGAATATAATGACCTATATGAATATAAGTGACCTACTCTGGTAGGACAGCCTTTGTCAGTGTGCATCATCTGCCTTGTTTCGATGTAGAGCCAGTGTGTGCCAGGTGCTATTGTTCTACAGACAGTCCCAACCAGGTGAAGGATGGGTTTGGGTGTGCTTGACTTTCAGTTAGTGTTTCACAGACAGGCAGGCAGGCAGACAGGTCAGTTTTGATTGAGTCCCAGCGTTCTCTATGTCTGTGTTATGTCCAGCTAGACATCAGAGCTAAACCCGTGTCTGTCTGGTCATGTTCAGGATAAGGACCTGTCCGTCTTTCATGTTACTCCAGCTCAGTGTGATTGGCAGAGGTAATATGCTACTTCCTGGTTACGAGAAACTGTCGGGGGCCTGTCGGAGTATAGATTACCTACGGTGGTCAGTTACAGTCCTGACAGGCAGACCCACTGGGTCACAACCCCATCGCCACGGAAACCATGGAAACTGCTCCCGTTTTCAGTCTTCCATGTTCCCGAGACCTTGTCAGAGATGTGATGTCTTCCAAATGGCTCATTCAATCCCTCTCCTCACCTCCTCACAAGCTAATGTGTTCTCAGCCACCTGGTTAACAAAGGGCTGAATGAACAAAAGATGTTCTGGGTTCATTTGTAGGGCAGCGGGAGGAGATACTCGTGGTTGGGTTGCAAAGTAGGTTTCAGGTGTCCCATGTAGCTTCTGTAGCCCTGGTGTTTGGCCTAGGAAACTCAGAGACATGGTTAAGGAGCAGAGCCTGGGGTTTAATTTAAATGGGAGAGCTCAAGATCAGGTTGTTAAGAAGCACGGACAGCAGCCTGACAGACAGACAGACAGACAGACTGATTGACTGACTTAAAGGGACTTTAGTCAAAGTGATGTCTGATGTTGGATTGTTCTCTGATCCTTTTGTTGTTTTAGATCTGAGAGTGTGTGTGTGTGTGAGGAATTCATATCCCTGGTTATGAGTGTTGTCTTTTTCTGCCTGCTTCATCATTTATACAGGGTTTTAGTCAAGGTTTTGCTGCCAGAAAAGTCCACCTATAGTTTCCAAGTCAAGTGTCTTTGTTTGAAAGTAAAAAGCAGTGAGCTCTGTGACTGTCTCGGTCACCACCTAAAGGCTCTGAGTAAAACCCATCTGTATCTCCCAATGGGAACACCTACAGATCCTGAGAAACTGAGCCACAGGGGAACAATACCAGCTAGGCCTCAATAAAAGTTAGGACAGATAGAATTGAATTAGAGAGCCTCGAGGGAGAAATGAATAGCCGTGCCATTTTCCATTTCGTTGTTACTCATCCATAGCTCCTTTATCCAATCCAATCCATCCATCATTCCTTTCTTCCCTTTACTCTCCTCATCCATCACTCTGTCCATCCATCTCGGGGTTGGCTAGTGTTTACAGCAGATATCAGGACTCGCATGGCGCCCAGGGTGCTTTCACACTGCTGCTGCTGGAGAGCATTGTGTTAGGTGTAATTTAGTCCCTCCAAGCAACACTCCAAAAATGGTTCCAAAATGGTTCTTCAACGGTCCCCATAGGAGAACCCTTTTTGGTACCAGGTAATTCTATGTAGAACCCTGTGGAAAGGGTTCTACCTGGACCCAAAAGGGTTTTTACCTGGAACCAAAAGCAGTTATTCAAAGGGTTATCTTATGGGACAGCCAAATAACTATTTTAGGTTCTAGATAGCACCTTTTTTCTAGGAGTGTAAGCTAAAACAGGACTTAACATTATTGGGTATTTTTTAAAGATACACATGCACAAACACAGACATTAATGTGAGAGGTTTGTGTGTGTATGACAGACCTGGATGGACAGCTGACAGCCTTGGTGATTAACGATGACAGAGTGTAGAGCAGCTCCTCCATCTCTGAGAGAGAGAGATGGAGTACAGGAAGGAGAGGTGCACTCTTAGAAAAGAAGGTGCTGTCTAGAACCTAAAAGGGTTCATCAGTCTTCCCCATAGGAGAACCCTTTGAAGAAACTGTTTTGGTTCCACGTAGAACCCTTTCTACAGAGGGTTTTACATGGAACCAAAAAGGGTTTTACTTGGAACCCTTTTTTTTCTAAGAGTGTAGACCCACACACCACACACACACACAGCCCCTCAGTTTCCAGAGTTTCAGTATAGGAACTATGGGCTCACCATGTAGAAGCCATGTCAGGGCATGGAACACAAACCACAGACATCTGTCTTGATGCATCTTTTAAGTGTCTTCTCTTCTGGAAGCACTAAAAGAGATCACAAACACACTACTCACAAGCACACTCATCCTTTTCCCTCTTTCCCTCCAGGGCCAGCTTTAGCCTTCTGAGGGCCCTTTTTTTGTGGCCCACTTCTTGACAGCAGTGATAAAAACGTACGTTTTAAAAGGTATTTTCCTGCAATTTGACCAATTTTGCCATAGAGAAAATGTTGCAGTTTTAAAGAAAATAAATGCTGCAGTTCTACCCATTTTGCCATGGGGCGCAGAGAAAATGTTGCAATTTTATAACACTTTTCATGCAATTCTACCCATTTTGCCATGGGGTGTAGAGAAATGTTTGCAATTGTAAGTTCATTTCCTGCAATTCTACACATTTTTCTGTGATTTATGCCATGTTAATGATATCTGAGTGAGAGTGACTAACAGGAAAAATGGGGGCCCCCTGGAGGTCAGGGCCCCTGGGAACGTGCCCTGCTTTCCCGGTCAGTATTTAGCCTGATTGCTACAAATGTAGATAACTGGCTAGACTAACTTACCAATCAAAAAATTGTTAGCTGACAGTGACTGACAAAACAAGAGTAAAAGTGCTGATGCACAACCAAATTTCGTACTTGAACTATGTGTATTGTATTATTCTAACTCCTAACAGTAAGTTGAGACTGATTCCCCCGCACCCCCACCCCAAAAAAGTGTTTTGTTTCGTTTTTTGGGTCGAGTTCCCCCTAGCGGCCAGGAGCCCTAATCTATCACTTATGTGCCTTATTCCTGGAGCCGGCCCTGTTTCCCTCTTTCTCTCTCCAACTCTATCACTTCATCACTCATCTCTATGACAGGCCTTTTCAAGTGGTCCAGGAATAAAGGGCACACAGATGTCAGACATGTTGGATTAATGTTCCTAAACCATCACACATCCCATTATTACATCCAGACAGAGCAGAGCAGGACATAGCGGAAATATGTTGGAAATAGACGTTCCTCACTCACCGCCCTGAGTCCTGGCAACCCAACCCTTCCCTGAGTGTGTGTCTGTGTGTGTGACTACACGCCATGAAACTTCAGTATAACCAAGCCACAGAGAACAGGTCTGTTCATCATTCAGCACTGTGGTAAATTACCCAAATCCGACAGTAAATTTACCTGCTCAAGATGTTATGTGCTAAAACATGGCGCTGCTCTCTTGACCTTCCTTTTCCATTGACTCTCTCTCTCAGTGGGTTTTTCTCCCTCCCTCCCTGCAGCTTGACATGTGAAAGTACGGCCACAGTGAGTTCAGCAGTGCATGAGAAGGCATCGGCAATTATAGTTTCCCTGTTAATGCTTACGGCTGCAGCTGGTTCTGATCAGGCTGTGACTGACGCACGCACACACACACACACACACACACACACACACACACACACACACACACACACACACACACACACACACACACACACACACACACACACAGGAATCCATCGGGGATGTCAGTTCTCATGCATCACCACTGGTTTACTGATGGAAAAACGTGCCTTGGCAGTGATTGTAGCTGGCCTGGAGGGTTAGTGGAGGCTAACGGGGGCTAGTGGGTTAGCCGCACACCCAGTAAGGGTGACAACATCCTATCCCAGCCTTCCTCCTCAGCAGGCTCCCAGGCACATTCTCTTATTCCTGGAGGTTAATTCGGACTCTTTAGCTAACCAGGGCTAATTACCCATTGTAACCCTGAGCAGGCACCACACCACAGACTTACAGGGAGGTCAGAGACAAGCTAATACACACACATTCACTCTCACTCGCCCTCTCTCTCTCTTTCACTCTCTCTCACTTTCACTCCCTACCTCTTTCTTTCAGGTTCTCTCTCTCTCTCTCTCTCTCTCTCTCTCTCTCTCTCTCTCTCACTATGTCTTATACTTTGTCTCTCACTATGTCTTATACTTTGTCTCTGTCAGTCTCTGTCTCTCTTTGTCTCTCACTATGTCTTGTACTTTGTCTCTCAGTCTCCGTCTCTCTCTCTCTCTCTCTCTGCCTCTGTCTCTCTTTGTCTCTTACTATGTCTTATACTTTGTCTCTCAGTCTCCGTCTCTCTCTCTCTCTCTCTCTGCCTCTGTCTCTCTTTGTCTCTTACTATGTCTTTTATACTTTGTCTCTCAGTCTCTGTCTCTGCTATCTGTTTTTTTCTGTAATATGACAATATGACAATATGACTTCATTGTACAATATGTTTGGTATATAATCAGGCTGGCTTGAATGACCACAAAAAGTTTTTCAGGAACACCTATCAGCCAAGGATACAAATGAAAAAGTAAGAGAGAGAAAGAAATGGAGAGGAGCGAGAGATGAAGAAGAACGAGAGTGAGATTGAGCAAAAGAGAGAGAGAGATAAAGAGAAACAGAGAAGAAAAGAGAGAGGAGTACATAGAAATAAGCACTCGTGATTACCCAAATACAGTCATTAAAGGGTCTGTGATTACACAAATACAGTTATTAAAGGGTCTGTGATTACCCAAATAGAGTCATTAAATGGTCTGTGATTACCCAAATAGAGTCATTAAATGGTCTGTGATTACCCAAATACAGTCATTAAAGGGGAAATGTGTTTTTAGTGTGTCAGAATGATTAATGACTGAGAGCCAAGCCACTCTAACTCTGGTGTTTAGTCTAACCAGTAGACCTGATCCAGCCACACACACTGATGGTGTGTGTGTGTGTGTGTGCATATGGCAGTCCTGTGGTGAGAGGGGAGAAAAGCAAGGTGTGCTTCCAGGGTGTGCAGAAGACCAGTAACATTACACCACTGAAGTAGGAAGTCATGCAGCAGGGGTACGTTTGTGTGTATTTGTTCATTTGCTATTCCAGTGTGATTAATGATGTGTATTGGACAGTGAGTTATGATGATCATTACCAGCCCTTTACACCCCTCATTAGCACCTCTTAACAATGTTGATTTCCTCTGTTTCTTACCCATCACTGCCCTTTTAGACTGTACAAATATTGATGTTATTTGTACATAACAATTAGGCTGTTGTGTTAAGTTATTACACTTGGGATATCTTGGAAAATAAGAGTGTTTTCCTTTCAAGGCTAAACTAAGTTAATAAAACATTTTTTAAGTCAGTATAGTATGGTCCTCTGAGAGATCACCGGGTGGACTGCTAACACAGACAAAAGACAAGGCCATTTCAAAACGAGACTTTTGTGAGACCTAGCTAGCTCATAAGTCCTGGAATGGTGTCTGACAGAAACCTGGGAACTCCAGATGTTCCACAGATCAAGTTGAGGAGTTGATAAGGAGTCATCGCTCAACACCCGTGTCACGCCTGGTGGACCCACTGATTTACTGGCCGTGATGATGAAACAACCATTCAGACACTAAATGCTATATGTCATTACACAAGCAGCTGCATGTGTGTGTGTTTGTGTGTGTGCGGGTCTGTCTGGATGATGTCATGGCAGTGGATGGGAACAGGAATGAAACAGACCATTAGTTATTTTTCTCTCAGGTTTTCAAGGCTTGTTTCAACACTGGATGAAGGAAGTACAATAACAGGTAACTGCCTTCTGTAACCTGTGCATGATGGAATGGCTGAAACTGGAGTATATTCGGAATTATTTTCCCTTCCTAAAAGATAAAAACAGCCTGATATTATTATTAAAATGTCTGTGTATGTCAGGAGAAACTTCAGCTGACAAAAGTAGGCTACAGTTTCTAAGAAAAATGCCTTTGTATTAAAATACCAGATCAATAATGCTCCAAAACAAAAGTAGTAGAATAAAAGTAAAAGTCTGAGACCCCACCTCCTCAGATGTGAGCAGGGAGAAATAACATCAATCATAAGGAGAGAAGAAGGAGGTGTGTGGGTTGGAGGGTGGTAGGGTTAAGGAAGCTGTCCATTTCAGGATGAGTGACACAAACACTGAAGGAGTTGGACAGATGAGAGCCCCAGGCCCTGAGTGTGTGCTGTGGTGTAGGTGCATGGGGAGGGATATGGGGTATATACCTCCAGTGCATTGAGTGTGGCCAGAAGCAACAGCAGCAGCAGCTGTATGTAAGTCAAAGGGGAACTCTGACTTCCTGGGCTCCTGCTCTACATGTCACAGGCCTGATTAATGACCTGCAGGCCTTGCACTCTCCACCTCCTCCCCCCTCTCCCCTCTCCATCCTCTCTCTGCCCAACACAATTCATCTACACCAACGCTTGTCAGCGTATTCAGGCTGGTCTCATAGACTAGACGTAGCATAGTAAACATTAATGCGGGACACTCAAATTAGTATGATATATATATAAGTGATGAAGGTAGGCAACAACACATCCGCTACACTGATCCTCGACACGGGGGCCTCACAAGGGTGCGTCCTCAGCCCCTTCCACCAATAACTGCATGGCCACGCACGTCTCCAACTCAATCATAAAGCTTGCTAACTACACAACAGTGGTAGGCCTGATTACCAACAGCACCAGGAAAATAACCTCTCACTCATTGTCAACATAATGAATGAGCTGATTGTGGACTTCAAGAGACAGCAGAGAGCGCATGTCCTCATCTACATTGACTGGGACGCAGTAGAGAGGCTTCAAGTTCCCCGGCGTGCACATCACTGACAACCTGCAATGGTCCAACCACACATACATGAAAGCAGCGTGCTTGGTCGTGGTGGTTGGGTAGGCGTATAATGCAAATGTATACCAACCCCATGGTTGTGTGTTTGAATGTCATCACACACAGCTTTTGTGTTTGAGCTAATTTGCAACTACTTACTACTTTTTTAGCTACTTTGCAACTACTTAGCATGTTAGCTAACCCTTCCCCTAACCATAACTCTAACCTTAACACCTAACCCCAAACCCCTAGCCTAGCTGACGTTAGCCACCTAGCCCCATAGCTAACGTTAGCCACCAAAAATTGGAATTCGTAACATATAATACATTTTGCAAATCCATAGGATATTGTATGAATTGCAATTCTTAACCTATTGTACAAATTCTCATTTGTAAATGGATGATAGACATCCACAAATTAATACATACCATACGAAACGTAACATAAATATTAATTACAGGCTAATTCCAGTGTTAATCTGCAAAATTGTAATCATTCGCCTACCTCCTCATGCCTTTTGCACACAATGTATATAGACTCTTTTTTTCTACTGTGTTATTGACTTGTTAATTGTTTACTCCATGTGTAACTCTGTGTTGTCTGTTCACACTGCTATGCTTTATCTTGGCCAGGTCGCAGTTACAAATGAGAACTTGTTCTCAACTAGATTACCTGGTTAAATAAAGGTGAAATAAAAATAAAGAAACATAATATTTAAAAAAATTACAGTGTCCAGGCTTTACATTTACTATGTTACATCTACCCATGAGTCCAGGTAGACCTAATGCACAGGGCCACAGACAGACATACACACACAGGAGAGGAGGAGAGGTCACACACATTGCACACTGCACGTACACACACATCCAAAATGTAAACACTGATACAGCATCTCTGGTAAGCAAGGGCTGACGCCTAGTCCTAAAAGCCTTCTGTAGACGATTGTGTCAGTGCTTTAATGGCTTGCCTTGAGCGTGTGAGTATGCCTGTGTGTGTGTGTATATCCAAGCCAAGAGGTGGAGCTGTGTAGTGTCGAGACTGAGACAGAGTGCCTGCCTGGCCTCCCTACCCTGTGCTGTGGTTGTGTTTGTTTCCCAGCCTGTCAGGCATTTGTAGCAGAGTGATTTATGACCAGAGGACTCCAACCTGTCTTCACTGCCACTCCACTATTGTTACTACTGACATGTAATGAGGCCAGACATGCCTTCAAGCTGAGCACTTAAGAGAGATTCAATCTCTTCCAGTCACCCAGTCACAGGCACCAGAGTGACTCTTTTCTCTCTGTTCTCTCTCTCTTTCTCTCCCTTCCCTTTCTATCTTTCTCTCCCTGTCTTTTTCCCTGTGGTGGTAGAGTTGAAAGGCAGGGTTGAATGCAATTGGAGATGTTGCAAAGAAGGCAGACAGAGAGGAAGACGAGTGTATAGAGGACAAGTCAAGCAACTCTTTATCGATCAAATCAACTGTTTCTTTCTCAGGGCTGGGGGACCAATCTGGCTCTTTACAAAACTATTCAAACCCAACAATCTGTAGCGGTAGGGCAATTCCATGGCGACTGGCTGATGCCGAGACTCCGATTTTTCACTTTAAAATGAATGCCAAACAAAAAACAATTATTGCAAAGTTAAACAAACAGTACAAGTCAATGCACAAGGACTATTTGCACTGAACATTTGACAAAAACACACTTACTTGAAGAACAGTGCAGATGCAATGTTTGGTAACAGAATGACGGTTTGTGATGTTTGTGCTGTAATTCTGTTACCAAACATTGCATCTGAACATTGTAAAGTGAAAAATCTTTGTCAGCATTACTTTGTTAACGTGGAATTGCCCAGTTGCAAATATCTAATACTGGTAGATGGTAGAGTTTATGTTTTTATATTGGTTACACAGCTTCTACACAGTTCTGTTTGTTACTGCTTTACTCTGAGCAAACCGTGTACAACCTAAACTTCTCTCAATTGCTCTCACCTCCCCCTCCCACTCCCTCTTCTCTGAGTGAGAGAGGCAGTATCAGTGTAATCAATAACAGAGTCTCTGGCAGCTCTCCCACCTCTGACCCCAGCTCTTTGTCAGCCATGATTAATGACAGTGTGTGTGTGTGTGTGTTCTCTGCAGCCTGCCCTGCCTCTCCACCATTGTTCCACAACACTTAATGAACTCTGACAAGAATACTTTTTCCCCCTCCACTACATTTTTCCTTTGGCTCTAAGAGAGGGTGTTAGCAGCTTAAACTTGCTACAGAGACCCGTAGATGGAGAGGATTTAGATATGAGGATTTAGATATTTACCTTTTATCTATCTAATCTGCTTAACTCCATCGTGATTAAAGGTTTGCCAATCACAATGGAATAGGAAGCATTTGAGTATAAGAACATTGTGCATGATGAGCGGACCCATTGTAGACCATGGTCATATACTTTGTCAATATTTAATGCTGCACTGCCAATAAACTTTTCCAATAGATTTCAATATCCAATATCTTAAGCCATCCCCTTAAATATGCTGTAACTTTTAGTTATTTTGACGACAGACTCACTAGAACACATCAAGAGAATGGGTTCAGAATTTTGGGGATCTGTCACGTTCTGACCTTAGTTCTTTTGTTATGTCTTTGTTTTAGTATGGTCAGGGCGTGAGTTGGGTGGGCAGTCTATGTTCTTTTTTCTATGTTGTGGTTTTGTGTTTGGCCTGGTATGGTTCTCAATCAGAGGCAGGTGTCGTTCGTTGTCTCTGATTGAGAATCCTACTTAGGCAGCCTTTTCCCACCTGTGTGGTGTGGGTGATTGTTTTCTGTTATGTGTATGTCACCTTACAGAACTGTTTTGTTTCGTTCTCCTTTGTTATTTTGTTTAGTGTTCTCCATTTAATAAATATAATGATGAACACTTACCACGCTGCGCTTTGGTCCTCACCTCATTCCAACGACTAGATCAATGAAAGAAAGACACCTAAATACATGTACATTTGAAGACGGAAGTTTACATACACCTTAGCCAAATACATTTAAACTAAGTTTTTCACAATTGCTGACATTTAATTAAAGTAAAAAGTCCCTGTCTTAGGTCAGTTAGGATCACCACTTTCTTTTAAGAATTTGAAATGTTGGAATAATAGTAGAGAAAATTATTTATTTCAGCTTTTATTTCTTTCATCACATTCCCAGTGGGTCAGAAGTTTACATACACTCAATTAGAATTTGGTAGCATTGCCTTTCAATTGTTTAACTTGGGTCCAACATTTCGGGTTGCCTTACACAAGCTTCCCACAAATGTTCTATAGGTTGAAGTCAGGGCTTTGTGATGGCTATTCCAATACCTTGACTTTGTTGCCCTTAAGCCATTTTGCCACAACTTTGGAAGTATACTTGGGGTCATTGTCCATTTGGAAGACCCATTTGCGACCAAGCTTTAACTTCCTGACTGATGTCTGGAGATTCAATATATCCACATAATTTTCCTCCCTCATGATGCCATCTATTTTTCCTCCAAACATAACAATGGTCAATATGGCCAAACAGTTCTATTTTTGTTTCATCAGACCAGAGGACATTTCTCCAAAAAGTACAATCTTTGTCCCCATGTGCAGTTGCAAACCGTAGCCTGGCTTTTTTATGTCGGTTTTGGGGCAGTGGCTTCTTCCCTGCTGAGCAGCCTTTCAGGTTATGTTGATAGAGGACTCGTTTTACTGTGGATATAGATACTTTTGTACCTGTTTCCACCAGCATCTTCACAAGGTCCTTTGCTGTTGTTCTGGGATTGATTTGCACTTTCACACCAAAGTACATTCATCTTTAGGAGACAGAACACGTCTCCTTCCTGAGCGGTATAAGGGCTGCGTGGTTCCATGGTGTTTATACTTGCGTACTATTGTTTGTACAGATGAACGTGGTACCTTCAGACATTTGGAAATTGCTCCCAAGGATGAACCAGACTTGTGGAGGTCTTAGCTGATTTCTTTTGATTTTCCCATGATGTCAAGCAAAGAGGCACTGAGTATGAAGGTAGGCCTTGAAATACATCCATAGGTACACCTCCAATTGACTCAAACTTAGTGTATGTAAACAATTGTTGGAAAAATTACTTGAGTCATGCACAAGGTAGATGTCCTAACCGATTTGCCAAAACTATAGTTTGATAAAATTAACCAGAAATTTGTGGAGTGGTTGAAAAACAAGTTTTAATGACTCTTACCTAAGTGTATGTAAACTTCAACTGTATATTCATCTCCGTTTCAGCACCATTTGGTAGATTTAAAAATACTCTGATGTTGTAGATTATTTAGGTTTAGGAAAGTATTCATGAATAATAAAAAATAAAAAATGGTTTGGAGAGCCTTTATGCACGAATGAAAGAAAACGGTGATTTGATTCATTCTGAAAATTGCCACATTCAGATATTCATCCTATAGTAATGTTGGAAGATTATTGTACACATAATTATAATAGGAATGATAGTGTACAATAGTGGGATATACCCTTGTCTATTGCCTGCACTAACCATGGAACTGTGTGATGACATGGCCAAGTATATAAGCTATATGGAATTGTTTTAAGAAAGTCATACCAAGGATCATTTAGCTATTTGATTTTGAAGACCCCTTGAAGTATATATATTTTTAAATAAAACATCATTTGATGTCCCATCTTTCCATAGAGGGGTCTTAATAATTTGTACGCTACAGACAATTTTATGAGAATGTCTCATGATCTGACAAATCCAGCTCTGGCACCTTTCCCGCAGATGCGGAAGAGCGACATTGGAGGATGCGGTTGATTGAGATGCATCCAATGCAACCCCCCCCCCCAGATATCTCTAGATTAAACTGACAGATTGTTATTGGGATTGTTGTATTATGGTAATTAGTTTCCGCCGGGGCATGGACATCGACTCTAGGTGGATAAACAGCAGAACAACTTAAATTCTGCTTATTGGCACAACATTTCATAAACTTTACGGTGGGAAAGTTAATATGTTGATATGCTTTAGTTTGCTGCCACATGATCATTTTCACGTTTCCAGCGATGATAAGGTAAAATAGATCTTAAACAACTATCATTTATATTTACAATTACCTTGATATAAACGGATTTACCAAGCTCTTATCAATAGCTCTTATCAAGATGTAAATTACAGTGCATGGAGAATGCTATAATTTCTATTGGAAAAAAATAGATGCTTTTTCCTCTTTGAACCGGTAGGCTCGCTAGATCTTAGCTATTTTCATGCTTAAGTTAAAGGACTAAATACGCATAGAGAGAAAAGTGCATAAAAGCGAATTACGTTCAACTTACCCACACATAACTCAGGTTGAAATTGACCCCAATGACAGCAGCCTCAGAAGAGAAGAGAGTGTCTCTGAATAATTACTCTGAAATATGACTTTGCTGCCATCTGCTCGTGAAAAGTATATATCACACCTCCTAAAACAGCAGATGAGGTGCACACACACACACACACACACACACACACACACACACACACACACACACACACACACACACACACACACACACACACACACACACACACACACACACACACACACACACACACACACACACACACACACACACAGTTAGATAGCTAACAACACTCCATTATTACACAGTTGAATCAATTCATTCTAATTTCACACTGACAGTAAGAGCATAACTTTATCACCCCCCCCTCTCTCTCTCTCTCTCTCTCTCTCTCTCTCTCTCTCTCTCTCTCTCTCTCTCTCTCTGTCTCTCTCTCTCTCTCTCTCTCTGTCTCTCTCTCTCTCTCTCTCTCTCTCTCTCTCTCTCTCCCCCTCTCTCTCTCTCTCTCTCTCTCTCTCTCTCTCTCTCTCTCAATTTTGTCCTCTGTCTGTTCTCCCTCAATCCTTCCGACTGACTGAAGAGAAAACATTCCCAGGTGTGAAACTGGGAATGGGGGGGTGAAATGAGAACTATGTTTCCTACCCCAGAGTATGTGTGTGTGTTTGAATTCTCAACACACATATCACAAATGTTCATGGGACCACTCAACCAACATTTACAATTCCCTAACTGTTTGTTTTGGTAAACACCATATGGCGGGACAAACAACAGCAAGGTGGATGTTTGTTTTGTGAGGACAGGAATAATAAGCAGGTATTTGAGTAGAGTGTTACATGTAAGAAGTGATTTAGTGAACAGTGCTTATCATCAGCTCCCAAAGCAACCTGAAAACTTGCATTAGCTCCCAAAGCTAATGCCTAGGGTTTAGTTCAGCAACCTAACCCAGTCTTGTGGCATGTTAAAACCTTGTTGATCAACAAAGCAAAATTGTTTAAGGGGATCGTCTAAAGATCAATCGGTCAGATCAGAGGTTTTGTTTATGTCAGAGGCTGTGTACATGTGTGTGTCTGTGTATGTGTGTGTCTGTGTATGTGTGTGTGTGTGCTCTGAGTTGTCGCACTCAGTATATCAGCGTCTGGTGCTAAAGGAATTGGTCCTGAGGACAGAAAAGTTACACTATATATGCAAAAGTATGTGGACATCCCTTCAAAAGTGGATTATTTTATTTCAGCCATACCCGTTGCAGACAGGTGTATAAAATTGAGAACACAGCCATGCAATCTCCATAGACAAACATTGTCAGTAGAATGGCCTTACTGAAGAGCTCAGAATCTTTCAACGTGGCACCGTCATAGGATGCCACCTTTCCAACAAGTCAGTGCATCAAATTTCTGCCCTGCTAAGGCTTCCCCGGTCAACTGTAAGTGCTGTTATTGTGAAGTGGGAACATCTAGGAGCAGCAACGGCTCAGCTGCGAAGCGGTAGGCCGCACAAGCTCATAGAATGGGACCTCTGAGTGCTGAAGCATATAGCGTGTAAAAATCACCTGTCCTCGGTTACAATACTCACTATCGAGTTCCAAACTGCCTCTGGCTTTCCATGGCCCAGCAGCCTAAGATCACCATGCACAATGCCAAGCATCGGCTGGAGCTCGCCGCCATTGGACTCTGGAACAGTGGAAACACGTTTTCTGGAGTGATGAATCACGCTTCACCATCTGTCAGTTCGAGGGACGAATCTTGGTTTAGCGGATGCCAGGAGAACGCTACCTGCCCTAATGTATAGTGCCAACTGTACATTTTGGTGAAAGGCAAATAATTCCAGCATGATAATGCCCCTGACAATAAAGCAAGGTCAATAAAGAAATGTTTTGTCGAGATCAATGTGGAAGAACTTGACTGCACAGATCCCTGACCTCAACGAACACCTTTGTGATGAATTGGACCACCAACTGCAAGCCATGCCTAATCGCCCAACATCAGTGGCCAACCTCACTAATGCGGCTGAATGGAAGCAAGTCCCCGCAGCAATTTTTACCTTTATTTAACTAGGCAAGTCAGTTAAGAACACATTCTTATTTTCAATGACGGCCTAGGAACAGTGGGTTGGTTAACTGCCTGTTCAGGGGCAGAACAACAGATTTGTACCTTGTCAGCTCGGGGATTTGAACTTGCAACCTTCCGGTTACTAGTCCAACTCTCTAACCTACCCTGCCGCCCCAATGTTCCAACCTCTAGTGGAAAGCCTTCCCAGAAGAGTGGAGGCTGTTAAAGCAGCGAAGGGGGGACCAACTCCATATTAATGTTAATGAATAAGGTGTTTGACGAACATGTAGTGTATATGGTGTGGAACCCAGCAGCTGATATCCAACATCAACGCTGTGTGTGTGCGTGCCTTTCTCCGTTTGTGAGGTCTCCCACTGCTGTTTCACCAGCCCAGATGGGATTTCCATCAGTGTCTCCAAGGTGTAGGGTGCGATTCAAGCTATGTGTGTGTGTGTGTGTTTGTTTTTGTGTGTGTGAGTGGGTGTGTGCACCTCAGTGTGTTCCTTTGGGGGTGTGCACTGAACAATTTATATGCTGCCTGGCTAAGTTCACTAGGTTTCCAGCAGAGGGCAATGTATAACCATCATTATGCTGAGGTTCAAATATAGCCTATTGGCTGTAGAACCTGAAGCTGATATGGTAAAGGAAGAATTTAAACGTTGCTTTCCTGTCAACTCATTTTAGGCCATGTTCCTGAGTCCTGCAACACGTGTGTGAAACACCAGCTTTCTGCTTCTGCCTTCTCTCTCTTTCTCTCTCTCTCTGACTCTCCCTTTCTCTCTGACTCTCCCTTTCTCTCTCTCTTTCTCTTTCCCTTTCTCTCTCTCTCTCTCTGACTCTCCCTTTCTCTCTCATTTTCTCTCTGTCTCTCTTTCTTTCTCTTGGTCTATCTCTGTTTCTCTCTCCCTCTCTCCCTTTCTTTCGGTCTCTCTGTCTCTCTTTGTGGAGGAGCAGATATAAGCAGACTGGTCCATTCTCTCTCTCTCTCTCTCTCTCTCTCTCTCTCTCTCTCTCTATCTATCTATGGGAAACATATGCTAACATTGCCAAAGCAAGTGAAGTAGATAGTATACAAAAGTGAAATGAACAGTAAACATTGCACACAGAAGTTCCAAAAGCACAAAGACAGTTCAAATGTCATATTATGTACAGTTGTGGACAAAAGTTTTGAGAATGACACATATACATTTTCACAAAGTTAGCTGCTTCAGTGTCTAGATATTTTTGTCTGATGTTACTATGGAATACTGAAGTATAATGATGTTTTTCCTGGAGAGAAGTGGCTTCTTTGCTGCCCTTCTTGACACCAGGCCATCCTCCAAAAGTCTTCGCCTCACTGTGCGTGCAGATACACTCACACCTGCCTGCTGCCATTCCTGAGCAAGCTCTGTACTGGTGGTGCCCCGATTTTTAGCTGAATCAACTTTAGGAGACGGTCCTGGCGCTTGCTGGACTTTCTTGGGCGCCCTGAAGCCTTCTTCACAACAATTGAACCGCTCTCCTTGAAGTTCTTGATGATCCAATAAATGGTTGATTTAGGTGCAATCTTACTGGCAGCAATATCCTTGCCTGTGAAGTCCTTTTTGTGCAAAGCAATGATGACGGCACGTGTTTCCTTGCAGGTAACCATGTTTGACAGAGGAAGAACAATGATTCCAAGCACCACCCTCCTTTTGAAGCTTCCAGTCTGTTATTCAATCTCAAAGCATGACAGAGTCATCTCCAGCCTTGTCCTCGTCAACACTCACACCTGTGTTAACAAGAGAATCACTGACATGATGTCAGCTGGTCCTTTTGTGGCAGGGCTGAAATGCAGTGGAAATGTTTTTTGGGGGATTCAGTTCATTTGCATGGCAAAAGGGGACTTTGCAATTAATCTGATCACTCTTCATAACATTATGGAGTATATGCAAATTGCCATCATACAAACTGAGGCAGCAGACTTTGTGAAAATTAATATTTTTGTCATTCTCAAAACCTTTGGCCACGACTGTATCTATACAGTGTTGTAACAATGTGCAAAATGTTAAAGTACATAAGGGGAAAAATGGTGTTTGTTCTTCACTGGTTGCCCTTTTCTTGTGGCAACAGATCACAAATCTTGCTGCTGTGATGGCACACTGTGGTATTTCACCCAGTAGATATGGGAGTTTATCAACATCGGGTTTGTTTGGATCTGGGTAATCTGAGCGAAATTTGAGTCTCTAATATAGTCATACACATGGTAGGAGGTTGGGAAGTGCAGCTCAGTTTCCACCTCATTTTGTGGGCAGTGTGCACACAGCCTGTCTTCTCTTGAGAGCCAGGACTGCCGACAGCGGTCTTTCTTACTGTACATGAGTCTGTACATAGTCAAAGCTTTCCTTAAGTTTGTGTCAGTCACAGTGGTCAGGTATTCTGCCACTGTATACTTTCTGCTTTAGGCCAAATAGCATTATAGTTTGCTCTGTTTTTTTCTTAATTCTTTCCAATGTGTCAAGTAATTATCTTTTTGTTTTCTCATAATTTGGTCTAATTGTCTTGCTGTCCTGGGGTCTGTTTGTGAACAGAGCCCTAGGACCAGATTGCTTAGGGCACTCTTCTCTAGGTTAATCTCTCTCTAGGTGATAGCTTTGTTACAGAAGATTTGGGAATCGCTTCCTTTTAGGTGGTTGTAGAATTTAACGTCTCTTTTCTGGATTTTGATAATTAGCGGGTATCGGCCTAATTCTGCTCTCTCTCTTTCTCTGTCTCTCTCTCACTCGCTCCTTACTCCCTCTCAGTATATTAACAGATTGAATCCCTCTAATATGCACATTCCACTGGTGTGTGTGTGCGTGCTTGCGTGCGTGAGAGAGAGAGAGAGGCGGCTTAGCCCTATTCTTCTCCATCTCACTCTCCGTCTCCTCATTTGATCTACCTCTTTCCTGTCCCTCTCTCTATCCCATCTTTCCTGTCCCTCTCTCTATCCCCTCTTTCCTGTCCCTCTCTCTATCCCCTCTTTCCTGTCCCTCTCTCTATCCCCTCTTTCCTGTCCCTCTCTCTATCCCCTCTTTCCTGTCCCTCTCTCTATCCCCTCTTTCCTGTCCCTCTCTCTATCCCCTCTTTCCTGTCCCTCTCTCTATCCCCTCTTTCCTGTCCCTCTTACTTCCCTCCCCATTCACTCTTTCTCTCCCTCTCTCCCTCCTGACAGACCCAGTAACTACTGAGAACAACGTGAAGTATGTTCCACTAAAATACTTATAGAGAGAAAAGGACAACACACACAACCAAACAGATGCTGAGACAGCCACTTAAACAGACAGACGTGTGTGAGCACACACACATACACGCGCACACACATTAGGTCATTTCAACCACTTTCAGGACGAATTGATTTACCATCATGTCACAGTCATCATCCTCTCCTCTCCTCAATTTAATTGAGGAGCTGATTCTGAGTCACGTTCGTTAATGTTTCTTCTTCTAAGAAGATGTTAGATATTATGGAAATACAACCGTCAGAGTTAAATGGAGGGGGATGTTTTTTTTTATGATCAAACGGTATTTTCCAGAGAATAACTATGAATATTAAATTGAATATGAGTAAAGATTTTATCAGTATTTTTCCTATGAAGCCAACTGTTTTACACATGGACTATTGGCTTTGTTCTTATGCTACGAACAAGGTCAAATGGTTCATTACAAGTAATTGGACCCCTCTGTTGGAATAGCAGAATGCGAGACACTGAAGGAACATGCTCTCCACTTTGACAATCACGTTGTTTAGGACCAGCACTGTCTAGCATTGGTGTGTGTGTGTGTGTGGGCTCTCACAGACTCGTGTCAGAACTAGACATTCATCCATGTTTCTAAAATATCTTTATGTTGAAGTTGTTCCAAACGTCAAATTTAAAAGTGTTTTCCCGTTACGTTCAGACATTAACATCAAATTCTTAATTAAGGTTAGGCATGTTTACAGTAAGGGTTAAGGTTTGGGATAGGTTTTAAAGAAAAACAACTTTCTATCGCTTGATTCAGTCTTGAACCTTTGAAATCAGAGGCACAATCTTGCACCCATCCAACATCCCAATTCACAACAACCTAGCATCACCAAAAATGATGTGAAGGTGATGTCCTCACTGTTGCCCCTGGTGGCCTGTTTCAACTTAATCTCCCGACGTCCTCAGACATAGATGGACGTTGAAGACTGACTTCTATCACGGGTGACCTGGCTGGATAAAGGAGCAGCAGGTATTTGTTGATTCAATCAGAAAACCATTTTCTTTTTTGGTGCAGGAAACAATCTGTGTTCAGACCGATGTCCCTGTGCAAACATCGACTGTGTATGTGTGTGTGTGTGAGTGTATCAAAGCTTCCCTCCCACTTCGAACCGGCTCATTCTTATAGTTGACAATTGGAAAACCATTGGGTTGGCAGAATTTCAGTGGTTTCATTCTCAAGGTGTTGAAGCAACCTTCATCTTAATCAGTCTGACTGATAACACCAGTGATTTCAGCTATTTTCTTGGACGATGTCTACCTCTGTCCTCTTAGGCCATGTATCTAACTGTCATCTTAGACCATGTCTCTAACTGTCCTCTTAGACCATGTCTCTAACTGTCCTCTTAGACCATGTCTCTAACTGTCCTCTTAGACCATGTCTCTAACTGTCCTCTTAGGCCATGTATCTAGCTGTCCTCTTAGGCCATGTATCTAACTGTCATCTTATACCATGTCTCTAACTGTCCTCTTAGACCATGTCTCTAACTGTCCTCTTAGACCATGTCTCTAACTGTCCTCTTAGACCATGTCTCTAACTGTCCTCTTAGACCATGTCTCTAACTGTCCTCTTAGACCATGCATCTAACTGTCCTCTTAGACCATGTCTCTAACTGTCCTCTTAGGCCATGTCGCTAACTGTCCTCTTAGACCATGTCGCTAACTGTCCTCTTAGACCATGTCTCTAACTGTCCTCTTAGACTATGTCTACCACTGTCCTCTTAGACCATGTCTACCACTGTCCTCTTAGGCCATGTATCTAACTGTTCTCTTAGACCATGTCGCTAGCTGTCCTCTGAGACCATGTCGCTAACTGTCCTCTTAGACCATGTCTCTAACTGTCCTCTTAGGCCATGTCGCTAACTGTCCTCTTAGACCATGTCTCTAACTGTCCTCTTAGACTATGTCTACCACTGTCCTCTTAGACCATGTCTACCACTGTCCTCTTAGGCCATGTATCTAACTGTTCTCTTAGACCATGTCGCTAGCTGTCCTCTGAGACCATGTCGCTAACTGTCCTCTTAGATCATGTATCTAACTGTTCTCTTAGACCATGTACTGTATCTAACTGTCATCTTAAACCATGTCTCTAACTGTCCTCTTAGTCCATATATCTAACTATCCTCTTAGACCATGTCTCTAACTGTCCTCTTAGACCATGTCTCTAACTGTTCTCTTAGACCATGTACTGCATCTAACTGTCATCTTATACCATGTCTCTAACTGTCCTCTTAGTTCATGTATCTAACTGTCCTCTTAGACCATGTCTCTAACTGTCCTCTTAGACCATGTCTCTAACTGTCCTCTTAGGTCATGTATCTAACTGTCCTCCTAGACCATGTCTCTAACTGTCCTCTTAGGCCATGTATCTAACTGTCCTCTTAAGCCATGTATCTTAATGTCCTCTTAGGCCATGTATCTAACTGTCATCTTATACCATGTCTCTAACTGTCCTCTTAGGCCATGTCTATTACTGTCCTCTTAGACCATGTCTCTAACTGTCCTCTTAGACCATGTCGCTAACTGTACTTTTAGACCATGTCTCTAACTATCC
>NC_056448.1:29067846-29172846 GCF_018296145.1 Oncorhynchus tshawytscha
GCTTGTTGGAGTTCTAGAGCTGTAAGTGAACATGCTTGTTGGTGTTCTAGAGTTGTAAGAGAACATGTTTGTTGGAGTTGTGGCTTGCGGTGGAATGCCAGCAGACAGACTGCAGACTAGAAGGAGAGTTTATATCTCTATTCCTTTAGTGAAGAATTGTAATGGAACATTGTAATTGTATGTGTCCACATGACTGAGTATGTGACTAACCTTCTGAGACTGTGTGACACTGTCTTATTATAATCTCCTGTTCTTGGGAGTTTAATCCTGTGTTGCAAACCAGCTTGCTCCTGTGTCCTTGTATAGATAGAAACGGAACTGAGAGTCTCACCCAAGAACAGGAACTATAAAGATATGTGCTTCTCACCCAATGCTTCGGAATTCAGACTGTCTACACTGTGCTGTGTAACACTGTTATTCTCTATGAGCTCAGACATAAGGAATCTTGGTTTGACTTAGACTCCAGCAGATCCTCATTTTTATAGACATGTATCCACCACAAATTGGCAATTAACCCTTTGACATGTATACTTCTGGCCCCTCCTTGGACACTGTGTTAACTAACCTCCAGACGAGCTTCAATGCCATACAACTCTCCTTCCGTGGCCTCCAACTGCCCTTAAACGCAAATAAAACTAAATGCATGCTATTTAATCGATCACTGCCCGCACCTGCCCGCCCGTCCAGCATCACTACTTTGGACAGCTCTGATTTAGAATACGTGGACAACTACAAATACCTGGGTTTCTGGTTAGACTGTAAACTCTCCTTCCAGACTCACATTAAGACTTGCATCTGGATTGGAGACTTGCATCTCCAATCCAAAATTAAATCTAGAATCGGCTTCCTATATCGCAACAAAGCATCCTTTACTCATGCTGCCAAACGTACCCTCGTAAAACTGACCATCCTACCGATCCTCGACTTCGGTAATGTCATCTATAAAATTGCCTCCAACACTCTACTCAACAAACTGGATGCAGTCTATCACAGTGCCATCCGTTTTGTCACCAAAGCCCCATACACTACCCACCATTGCGACCTGTACGCTCTTGTTGGTTGGCCCTCGCTTCATACTCGTCGCCAAATCCACAGGCTACAGGTTATCTACAAGTCTCTGCTAGGTAAAGCCCTGCCTTATCTCAGCTCACTGGTCACCATAGCAGCACCCACTCGTAGCACGCGCTCCAGCAGATATATCTCACGGGTCACCCCCAAAGCCAATTCCTCCTTTGCTCGTCTTTCCTTCCAGTTCTCTGCTGCCCATGACTGGAACAAATTGCAAAAATCTCTGAAGCTGGAGACTCCCTCACTAGCTTTAAGCACCAGCTGTCAGAGCAGCTTACAGATCACTGCACCTGTAAACAGCCCATCTATCTACCTACCTCATCCCCATACTGGTATTTATTTATTTTGCTCCTTTGCACCCCAGTATCTCTACCTGCACATTCATCTTCTGCCAATCTACCATTCCAGTGTTTAATTGCTATATTGTAATTACTTCTCCACCGTGGCCTATTTATTTCCTTAACTTACCTCATTTGCACTCACTGTATATAGACTTTTTGTTTTCTTTTGTTCTACTGTATTATTGACTATGTTTTGTTTATTCCATGTGTAACTCTGTGTTGTTGTATGTCGAATTGCTAAGCATTTATCTTGGCCAGGTCGCAATTGCAAATGAGAACTTGTTCTCAACAAGCCTACCTGGTTAAATAAAGGTGAAAAAGAAAATGTACGAACACACAGGTGTGATCATTCTACAGTGGTCCCTGCATCGTACACTCAAACCGGTGTGATTAGATCACTTCATCAGAATGTCTAGTTACGATTGATGCAACTGTCAGCATTTGATCTGGTCACATTGCTTTTTCACAGAAATATTTTTGCACAAATACAGTCTTTAAAATGGGTTAAAACTATACTAAATATATTCAGGTCAACAAATAATTTATTAAAACACACTGTTTTGCAATTAAGGTCTATATTAGCCTCAACAGAACATCTTTGTGAAGCCAGAGGACAGCTAGTTTCCATCCTCCTCTGGATACATTGACTAGGAAGCTAGGAGGCTCATGGATCTCACCCCCTTCCATAGACTTATACAGTAATTATGACAACTTCCGGAGGATGTCCTCCAACCTATCAAAGCTCTTGCAGAATGAACTGACATGCTGTCCACTCAATCAAAGGACACTGGAACTCTTCCATGTCAAGGCTTTTGGTTTTATTAATGTATTGCCACCGGGGCCCGCCGGTCTAACTGCTAAACTGTTTGCTGACTGTACACTGTTCTGTAGGATTGTAGTGGGTTTACTGACACATTAGTTCTAGTCCCATGGTGTTTATACTTGTGTATTATTGTTTGTACAGATGAACGTGGTACCTTCAGGCGTTTGGAAATTGCCCCCAGGATGAACCAGACTTGTGGAGGTCTACAATTTTTTGGGCTGATTTCTTTTGATTTTCCCATGATGTCAAGCAAAGAGGCACTGAGTTTGAAGGTAGACCTTGAAATACATCCAAAGCTACACCTCCAATTCACTCAAATGATGTCAATTAGCCTATCAGAAGCTTCTAAAGCCATGACATAATTTTCTGGAATTTTCCAAATTGTTTAAAGTCACAGTCAACTTAGTGTGTGTAAACTTCTGATCCACTGGAATTGTGATACAGTGATTAATAAATTAAATAATCTGTCGTCATGTTCTGACCTTAGTTCCTTTGTTATGTCTTTGTTTTAGTTTGGTCAGGGCGTGAGTTGGGTGGGTAGTCTATGATCTTTTTTCTTTGTTGTGGTTTTGTGTTTGGCCTGGTATGGTTCTCAATCAGAGGCAGGTGTCGTTCGTTGTCTCTGATTGAGAATCATACTTAGGTAGCCTTTTCCCACCTGTGTTTTGTGGGTGATTATTTCCTGTTTAGTGTTTTTTTCATTCACCTTACTGGACGGTTCGTTTGTTGTTTTGTTCAGTGTTCAGTTATTTTATAAAAAATATGAACACTTACCACGCTGCGCTTTGGTCCTCACCTTCTTCCACCACAGACGATCGTTACATCTGTAAACAATTGTTGGAAAAATTACCTGTGTCATGCACAAGGTAGATGTCCTAACCGACTTGCCAAAACTATAGTTTGTTAACAAGAAATTTGTGGAGTGGTTGAAAAACTAGTTTTAATGACTCCAACCTAAGTGTATTTAAACTTCCGACTTCAACTGTAGGTGGTGTGTAGCAGTTAACGGTTGTGATACGAAGGTTTAGCTTGGAAAGGTTTTTTCACCTGGTCACAGACAGCTGATGTTGTGCACTGAAGTCCATGAACGAAGGGAAAATGTGAGAGAAGTAGGGTGCGTAGATGCGAGAAGGAATTCTACAGCTGTTTGCATGTGTCTGCGATGAAAAGGATCTGTGTTTGTGTGTGATCATGGGTGTATTCATTCCACCGATTCTGTTGAAAATGTTCTTAAACGGAAGGAAACGGAATGAAATGGGGATAAACATACCTGAATTTGTCCAATAGAAAATCTTGTTTGCAACTGTTGGACTAATGATTACACCCTAGATCAGCTAGATGCGGGCACGAGCAAGGTGGCATTGAATGTGTCAGTGTCTGTCACCTTGATTAACACATTGTTTTCTCCACCTATGCACCTATGCTGTAAACTTTCATTCATAGGCTAGGTTGTAGCAACCTCATGATATATAGCATAGGGAAAATTCTACTATCATGTAGTAGCCTAAACCTATCAATATTACATTGAGCTGGGTGAATGGAATATGAATAACAGTCATCCAATATGCCCTAATTGAAATAAGGCCATTCTCTTAACATTTTTCATCCTCCCTCTCTTAAATGTCACTGACGGCCACTGTCACAAAAGTAGCGACAGCATAACACAATTCACATCCTAATCGGAAAATGTAGGCTGAATTAGTCCTAGCGCTAACTGAGTAAACTGTGAGCTAACACAAGCGGTCATATTTAGCCAACTCTCAGCTGATAGAAATCATAATATGAATTAGCTAATGGCAATTACTACACTGAACAAAAATATAAACACAAGTGTTGGTCCCTTGTTTCATGAGCTGAAATAAAAGATACCATACATTTTCCATAAGCACAAAAAGCTTATTTCTCTCAAATTATGTGAACATTATGTGAACAGTTTACATTCCTGTTAGTCATCATTTCTCCTTCACCTCGTTTTGTTATAACATCTTTGGTCTGATAGATGTTTACGTGACACTCAGAATGCATTGAATGATGTCAACATGGCTCCACACATGGTAAATAGCTTAGCATTAGCTCATCATAATCAGTACAACCTTTACATATACAGTGGGGCAAAAAATATTTAGTCAGCCACCAATTGTGCAAGTTCTCCCACTTAAAAAGATGAGAGAGGCCTGTAATTGTCATCATAGGAACACTTCAACTATGACAGACAAAATGAGGGAAAAAAATCCAGAAAATCACATTGTAGGATTTTTAAAGAATTTATTTGCAAATTATGGTGGAAAATAAGTATTTGGTCACCTACAAACAAGCAAGATTTCAGGCTCTCACAGACCTGTAACTTCTTCTTTAAGAGGCTCCTCTGTCCTCCACTCGTTACCTGTATTAATGGCACCTGTTTGAACTTGTTATCAGCGTAAAAGACACCTGTCCACAACCTCAAACAGTCACACTCCAAACTCCACTATGGCCAAGACCAAAGAGCTGTCAAAGGACACCAGAAACAAAATTGTAGACCTGCACCAGGCTGGGAAGACTGAATCTGCAATAGGTAAGCAGCTTGGTTTGAAGAAATCAACTGTGGGAGCAAATATTAGGAAATGGAAGACATACAAGACCACTGATAATCTCCCTCGATCTGGGGCTCCACGCAAGATCTCACCCCGTGGGGTCTAAATGATCACAAGAACGGTGAGCAAAAATCCCAGAACCACACGGGGGGACCTAGTGAATGACCTGCAGAGAGCTGGGACCAAAGTAACAAAGCCTACCATCAGTAACACACTTCCGCCGCCAGGGACTCAAATCCTGCAGTGCCAGACGTGTCCCCCTGCTTAAGCCAGTACATGTCCAGGCTCGTCTGAAATTTGCTAGAGAGCATTTGGATGATCCAGAAGAAGATTGGGAGAATGTCATATGGTCAGATGAAACCAAGATATAACTTTTTGGTAAAAACTCAACTCGTTGTGTTTGGAGGACAAAGAATGCTGAGTTGCATCCAAAGAACACCATACCTACTGTGAAGCATGGGGGTGGAAACATCATGCTTTGGGGCTGTTTTTCTGCAAAGGGACCAGGACGACTGAACCGTGTAAAGGAAAGAATGAATGGGGCCATGTATCGTGAGATTTTGAGTGAAAACCGCCTTCCATCAGCAAGGGCATTGAAGATGAAACATGGCTGGGTCTTTCAGCATGACAATGATCCCAAACACACCGCCCGGGCAACGAAGGAGTGGCTTCGTAAGAAGCATTTCAAGGTCCTGGAGTGGCCTAGCCAGTCTCCAGATCTCAACCCAATAGAAAATCTTTGGAGGGAGTTGAAAGTCCGTGTTGCCCAGCAACAGCCCCAAAACATCACTGCTCTAGAGGAGATCTGCATGGCGGAAAGGGCCAAAATACCAGCAACAGTGTGTGAAAACATTGTGAAGACTTACAGAAAACGTTTGACCTCTGTCATTGCCAACAAAGTGTATATAACAAAGTATTGAGATAAACTTTTGTTATTGACCAAATACTTATTTTCCACCATAATTTGCAAATAAATTCATTAAAAATCCTACAATGTGATTTTCTGGATTTTTTTTCTCATTTTGTCTGTCATAGTTGAAGTGATGATGAAAATTACAGGCCTCTCTCATCTTTTTAAGTGGGAGAAATTGCACAATTGGTGGCTGACTAAATACTTTTTTGCCCCACTGTATCATGTGTCCATTACAATCTATGCAAAAATCAGAATGCATGATTTGTCAACAGCACTTAAAAAGGTGAATAAAACAGTAAATAATGAAAGGATTAGCACACACACCATTTTCTGATAGGGGTTTATTGATACAAGTGGCCCATGCCGGTGTTATTATCATTTGTCGCTAACAATGATTTGTTTAAGTTTCTACCATTGTGGTTAGATGGGGTAGGCCTACAACAGCCCTGTCTAGTGTCTGTCGTGTTGGGGACCACAGTTGTTGAAAACTGTAGCATTGTAGCTAAGCCTAACCTTGACAATTTTCCTAACCATTCTCTTAACCTGCTACATTCATTCACCCAACCTGCTGTGTTAGTTCTCCTAACTGACCACGTTAATTATCCTAACCTGCTATGTAAACAAACCATCTGTGGGGACAAATCATCAGTATCACCACACCAGCAGCCAATCACGTCACCGCTGACACTAACCTGGAGCCATTCAGTGTTGATGTTTATGTATGTCGCAGGTGGACTTTGCTGTAGCATTAGCAATGTCTTTCAAAATGAGAACTCACAAATGCAGAATTTAAAAAATCTATATATTTTTTTCAATCTGATCGACACTGCTGTCCTCAATGGCCACATACTTCACCACCAGCTAGCAAGTGATTTGATTAAAAAGGAAGGGTTTTTCAGTGGCCTCCCGAGTGGCGCGGTGGTATAAGGCACTGCATCACAGTGCTAGCTGTGCCACTAGAGATCCTGGTTTGCGACCGGGAGACCCATGGGGCGGAGCACAATTGGCCCAGCGTTGTCCGGGTTAGGGGATGGTTTGGCCGGCAGGAATGTTCTTATCTCATCGTGCACTAGCGAATCCTGTGGCGTGCCGGGTGCAATGTGCGCTGAAACGGTCGCCAGGTGTACGGTGTTTCCTCAAACACATTGGTGCGGCTGACTTCTGGGTTAAGCGGACGTTGTGTCAAAAAGCAGTGCGGCTTGGCTGGGTTGTGTTTTGGAGGACGCACGGCTCTAGACCTTCATCTCTCCCGAGTCCGTACGGGAGTTGCAGTGATGGGACAAGACTATAACTACCAATTGGATACCACAAAATTGGGGAGAAAAAGTGGTAAATATATATATATATATATATTAAATCAGCAAGAAAAGAAACATCCTCTCACTGTAAACTGTGTTTATTTTCAGCAAACTTAGCATCTGTAAATATTTGTATGAACATAACAAGATTCAACATCTGAGACATAAACTGAACAAGTTCCACAGAAATGTAACTAACAGAAATGTAATAATGTGTACCTGAACAAAGGGACAAAATCAAAATCAAAAGTAACAGTCAGTCTCTGGTGTGGCCACCAACTGAATTAAGTACTGCAGTGCATCTCCTCCTCATGGACTGCACCAGATTTGCCAGTTCTTGCTGTGAGATGTTACCCCACTCTTCCACCAAGGCACCTGCAAGTTCCCGGACATTTCTGGGGGGGAATGGCCATAGCCCTCACCTTTCGATCCAACTTGTCCCCGATGTGCTCAATGGGATTGAGATCCGGGCTCTTCGCTGGCCATGGCAGAACACTGACATTCCTGTCTTGCAGGAAATCACGCACAGAACAGGCAGTATGGCTGGTGGCATTGTCATGTTGGAGGGTCATCTCAGGATGAGCCTGCAGGGAGGGTACCACATGAGGGAGGAGGATGTCTTCCCTGTAACGCACAGCATTGAGATTGCCTGCAACGACAACAAGCTTAGTCCGATGATGCTGTGACACACCGCCCCAGACCATGACGGACTCTCCACCTCCAAATCGATCCCGCTCCAGAGTACAGGCCTCGGTGTAACGCTCATTCCTTCAACGATAAACGTGAATCCTAGCATCACCCCTGGCGAAACAAAACTGCGACTCGTCAGTGAAGAGCACATTTTTCCAATCCTGTCTTGTCCAGCGACGGTGGGTTTGTGCCCATAGGCGACGTTTTTGATGGTGATGTCTGGTGAAGGTGATGTTAAACGTGGTCTGCCACTGCGCGGACGATCAGCTGTCCGTCCTGTATCCCTGTAGCGCTGTCTTAGGCATCTCACAATACTGACATTGCAATGTATTGCCCTGGCCACATCTGCAGTCCTCACACCTCCTTGCAGCATGCCTAAGGCACGTTCACGCAGATGAGCAGTGGCCCTGGGCATACAGTGCCTTGCGAAAGTATTCGGCCCCCTTGAACTTTGCGACCTTTTGCCACATTTCAGGCTTCAAACATAAAGATATAAAACTGTATTTTTTTGTGAAGAATCAACAACAAGTGGGACACAATCATGAAGTGGAACGACATTTATTGGATATTTCAAACTTTTTTAACATATCAAAAACTGAAAAATTGGGCGTGCAAAATTATTCAGCCCCCTTAAGTTAATACTTTGTAGCGCCACCTTTTGCTGCGATTACAGCTGTAAGTTGCTTGGGGTATGTCTCGATCAGTTTTGCACATCGAGAGACTGAAATGTTTTCCCATTCCTCCTTGCAAAACAGCTCGAGCTCAGTGAGGTTGGATGGAGAGCATTTGTGAACAGCAGTTTTCAGTTCTTTCCACAGATTCTCGATTGGATTCAGGTCTGGACTTTGACTTGGCCATTCTAACACCTGGATATGTTTATTTTTGAACGATTCCATTGTAGATTTTGCTTTATGTTTTGGATCATTGTCTTGTTGGAAGACAAATCTCCGTCCCAGTCTCAGGTCTTTTGCAGACTCCATCAGGTTTTCTTCCAGAATGGTCCTGTATTTGGCTCCATCCATCTTCCCATCAATTTTAACCATCTTCCCTGTCCCTGCTGAAGAAAAGCAGGCCCAAACCATGATGCTGCCACCGCCATGTTTGACAGTGGGGATGGTGTGTACAGGGTGATGGGCTGTGTTGCTTTTACGCCAAACATAACGTTTTGCATTGTTGCCAAAAAGTTCAATTTTGGTTTCATCTGACCATAGCACCTTCTTCCACATGTTTGGTGTGTCTCCCAGGTGGCTTGTGGCAAACTTTAAACGACACTTTTTATGGATATCTTTAAGAAATGGCTTTCTTCTTGCCACTCTTCCATAAAGGCCAGATTTGTGCAATATACAACTAATTGTTGTCCTATCGACAGAGACTCCCACCTCAGCTGTAGATCTCTGCAGTTCATCCAGAGTGATCATGGGCCTCTTGGCTGCATCTCTGATCAGTCTTCTCCTTGTATGAGCTGAAGGTTTAGAGGGACGGCCAGGTCTTGGTAGATTTGCAGTGGTCTGATACTCCTTCCATTTCAATATTATCGCTTGCACAGTGCTCCTTGGGATGTTTAAAGCTTGGGAAATCTTTTTGTATCCAAATCCGCTTTAAAATTCTTCACAACAGTATCTCGGACCTGCCTGGTGTGTTCCTTGTTCTTCATGATGCTCTCTGCGCTTTTAACGGACCTCTGAGACTATCACAGTGCAGGTGCATTTATACGGAGACTTGATTACACACAGGTGGATTGTATTTATCATCATTAGTCATTTAGGTCAACATTGGATCATTCAGAGATCTTCACTGAACTTCTGGAGAGAGTTTGCTGCACTGAAAGTAAAGGGGCTGAATAATTTTGCACGCCCAATTTTTCAGTTTCTGATTTGTTAAAAAAGTTTGAAATTTCCAATAAATGTCGTTCCACTTCATGATTGTGTCCCACTTGTTGTTGATTCTTCACAAAAAACATACAGTTTTATATCTTTATGTTTGAAGCCTGAAATGTGGCAAAAGGTCGCAAAGTTCAAGGGGGCCGAATAATTTCGCAAGGCACTGTATTTCTTTTTGTGTTTTTCAGAGTCAGTAGAAAGGCCTCTTTAGTGTTCTAAGTTTTGATGACTGTGATTTTAATTGCCTACAGTCTGTGAGCTGTTAGTGTCTTAACGACCGTTCCACAGGTGCATGTTCATTAATTGTGTATGGTTCATTGAACAAGCATGAGAAACAGTGTTTAAACCCTTTCCAATGAAGATCTGCGAAGTTATTTAGATTTTTACACATTATCATTGAACGACAGGGTCCTGAAAAAGGGACGTTTCTTTTTTTGAAAAATATATTTATATTTATATAGTTTATATTTAAAAAATAAGAGTTTTTGTAATTGGACATACAAATCACATACAAATCAAATTCCATTTCTATTATGCAATTATATTGACAATATCTCACCCACCTCCCCACTCCCTCATCATCATCCTCCATACTACCTCTCCAAACAGTATGTTGCTAGCATGCTAGCTGTCCTCAATCTTCGGCACAAAGATGTCCAGTTCTGTATGTGTGTGGTTTCAGAAATGTCTGAATAAAGAGCAATGATTAATAATTAGAATAAAATATCACGAAAGCAATAAAACAATATTTGAGAATAACCAGTATGCACATTCTACATCCATTAACAGCTGTTGCTAGGTAACAGCTGTATGCAGTCAATGTGGAATAAAATGCCTCCTCAAATATATGCCACCTTTTTCATCCCGACACTCTTATTTGGGCATGAAGACAAGTTTTGTGCTTTACCATCATACATACCTTATAACACATTTTAAGTGTTCTACACAACAGTTCTATCAGCATAAGCTCTAACTGTCAGATATATTTATTGTAGTATGTTCAGGCATCGCTGTAGAGTGCTGCTAATAGATGAGAGTCTCCATAAATAGTATTTTTCATTGATTTGTATTTATTGGGGAAGTATTCAGGAAAGAGAAAGTACCAAGTGTACTGGTGGAGGAATACAGATGGTCTGAAAAGGCTTTGGGCCGTTGTCAGTAGATACTGATGTTCAGAGGACTGACTCCCTAATGCATGATGGTCAGAACAAGCCAGGCCTTTCTCTGTGGGAGTTAGATCACATACTGCAGTCTACCTCACAACTCTGAAACACTAACTCAATTACCTGACTAACTGACTGACTGACTGATGACAGATCATATCCAGCAGTCTAACTCAATTACCTGACTAACTGACTGACTGACTGATGACAGATCATATCCAGCAGTCTAACTCAATTACCTGACTGACTGACTGACTGACTAACTGACTGACTGACTGACGGTTGACAGATCATATCCAGCAGTCTAACTCAATTACCTGACTAACTGACTGACTGACTGATGACAGATCATATCCAGCAGTCTAACTCAATTACCTGACTGACTGACTGACTGACTGACTGACGGTTGACAGATCATATCCAGCAGTCTAACTCAATTACCTGACTAACTGACTGACTGACAGATGACAGATCATATCCAGCAGTCTAACTCATTTACCTGACTGACTGACTGACTGATGACAGATCATATCCAGCAGTCTAACTCATTTACCTGACTGACTGATGACAGATCATATCCAGCAGTCTAACTCAATTACCTGACTACCCGACTGACTGACTGACTGACAGATGACAGATCATATCCAGCAGTCTAACTAATTTACCTGACTGACTGACAGATGACAGATCATATCCAGCAGTCTAACTCATTTACCTGACTGACTGACTGACTAACTGACTGACAGATGACAGATCATTTACCTGACTGACTGACAGATGACAGATCATATCCAGCAGTCTAACTAATTTACCTGACTGACTGACAGATGACAGATCATATCCAGCAGTCTAACTCAATTACCTGACTGACTGACAGATGACAGATCATATCCAGCAGTCTAACTCATAATATATTTACTCATAATGTGGCAACAGGTCACAAATCTTGCTGCTGTGATGGCGCACTGTGGTATTCCACCCAATAGATATGGAAGTTTATCAAAATTGGGTTTGTTTTCAAATTCTTTGCGTATCTGTGTAATCTTGGGGAAATGTGTGTCTCTAATATGGTCATACATCTCTTTCTCTATCTCTATTTTTCTCTCTCTCTCTCTCAGTCCTTCCACTCTTTCTCCCAGGCCTGTCTGGTTATTATTGGTTGAAAGGACAGGTTCCATTGTTTATGAATGGCTTGGTTCCAGCACTGGTGAGGGATTCCAGCTACTGCTCAAAACACAAATCACACACTAACAGGTGGACATACAGCTGATGTTTGTGTGTGTGTGTGTGGTGTGTGTGTCTCTCACTGATGCAGGTTGCAGTCAGTGCCTTAATCGCTCACCTGCAGAGAGACTTTACATGCACAGGGTGAGAGAGCAGTCTGCACAGAAGAGAGAGAGAGTGTGTGTTTGTGCGTGTGTGTTTGTCTCATGTCGTGATCACTGCAGGAAAATAAATTGAAAGCAGCACTCTCCTTTCATCTCCCTGCCCTTTCCCCTAGCACACACACACACACACACACACACACACACACACACACACACACACACACACACACACACACACACACACACACACACACACACACACACACTCACATGTCCTCACCCTACACACCCCACCTCAAACACTATTATTTTGCTCTGGCTGCCTGTCAGTGTGTTTGAGGTGAATAGTAGTTTTAATCCTCCTGTTGTTCCTCTGCCATATGAGGCTCAACACGCCAGGAGTGTGTGTGTGTGTGTGTGTGTGTGTGTGTGTGTTTGTGTGTGTGTGTGTGTGTTTGTAAGGGTTCAGCAGAAAGCCTTGCTGCTGTGTGTCAGTGTTTGTGTGAGTGGGCATCTCACGGACGCCAGTTTCCTGATGGAGAATAGGCTGAAAGTGAAACTGGCTGCTGAATTGGCTCCGTTCTGGGGAGCCGGATGGTTCTGGCAAAGAGGACATAACAGCAGTCCATAACTAATCACTGCTGTAAGACACACTGGCTAACAACACTCTTCCTTTCACAGTCAGGGGAAAACAGATGTATTCCGCTCACTCCTTCTCATATCCCTTCACTTCTTTAATAAACAAGTAGTTGTAATGACCTGGCGTGTGTGAATGGAGGTGAGATGATGAACTGTTGTCTTATCTATGAGGGTGAAAGTCTGTTGGAGCTCTAAGTCAGTCTGAGGCAAACCATTGCAATAAGAAAGAAGAGCTAAAAATGTTACTTCAGTAAGTCAATACAGTAAATGTATTTCAGGTTTAGTGTTTCAGTTCAGAGGAGAGTAATGGCCTGTGTTTTCCTCCCACTGTTGCCGTTGGTTTACATTTTTACATTTACATATTTTAGTAATTTAGCAGACGCTGTTATCGGCTTCCATTCAGCCACAATAGCATTAGTGAGGTCGGGCACTGATGTTGGGCGTTTAGGTCTGGCTTAGAATCGGTGTTCCAATTCATCCCAAAGGTGTTTGATGGGCTTGAGATCAGGGCTCTGTAAAGGCCAGTCAAGTTCTTCCACACCAATCTCAAGAAACCATTTCTGTATGGACCTCACTTTGCTGTTTCAGCGTGACAATGCCCCCATGCACAAAGGACCTTCCCAAGTTGGAAGCACAGAATCGTCTAGAATGTCATTGCATGCTGTAGCGTTAATTCACTGGAATTAAGTTGCCTAGCCCCAGATCATTATTACTCCTCCACCAAACATTACCGTTGGCACTATGCATTGGGGCAGGTAGCATTGTCCTGGCATCCGCCAAACCTAGATTCGCCCGTCGGACTGCCAGATGGTGAAGCGTGATTCATCACTCCAAATAAAGCATTTCTACTGCTCCAGAGACCAATGGCGGTGAGCTTTACACCACTCCAGCCAACGCTTGGCATTGCACATGGTGATCTTAGGCTTGTGTGCGGCTGCTAAGCCATGGAAAACCATTTCATGAAGCTCCCGGCGAACAGTTCTTGTGCTGACGCTTCTTCCTGAGGCAGTTTGGAACTCGGTAGTGAGTGCTATAACCGAGGACAGACAATCTGTTACGCAGTACATGCTTCAGCACTCGGCAGTCCCGTTCTGTGAGCTTGCGCGTTCTACCACTTTACGGCTGAGCCGTTGTTGCTCTTAGACATTTTGTATTTAACAATAACAGCACTTACACACAATAACAGCACTTACAGTTGACTGTGGCAGCTCTAGCATGGCAGAATTTTGACGAAATTAGAAGGTAGAAAGGTGGCATCCTATGACATTGCCACATTGAAAGTCACCGAGCTCTTCATTAAGACCATTCTACTGCCAATGGCTGTATATGGAGATTGAATAACTCTGTGCTCGATTTTAAACACCTGTCAGCAATGGGTGTGACTGAAATAGTCGAATCCACTCATTTGAAGGGCTGTCCACATACTTTTGTAAATATGGTGTATCACAGTCATAGTAAGTACATCTTCCTCAGTAAAGTAGATATCAGCAAAGTCAGAGCTAGTAAGCTGGAAAGAAAGTCAAGCGCGAGTGTTCATAGTTCATAAAATTAGTAATTTTTCGTAGGGGGTGGTCGGGGTGAGGAGGTGGTCCTGTGGGATTATTTAAGACAGTCTCTGAAGAGGTAGGGTTTCAGATGTTTTCTGAAGATGGGCAGGGACTCTGGTGTCCCAGCTTCAGGGGGAAGCTGATTCAACCATTGGGTTGCCAAGACAGAGAAGAACTTGGACTGGGCTGAGCAGGAGCTGCCCTCCCGTACACTTCCGTAGTGGAGAAACGGAATGCTCAGGTTGGGGTGCAGTGTTTGAGCATAGCCTGAAAGTGGGGAGGGGCATTTCCTCTTGCTGTGCCATAGGCAAGTACCATGGTCATGTAATGGATGCAAGCTTCAACTGGAAGCCAGTGGAGTGTGTGGAGGAGCGGGGAGACATGGGAGAACTTGGGAAGGTTGAACACCAGGCGGGCTGCAGCATTCTGGATAAGTTGCAGGGGTTTGATGGTACAAGCTGGGAACCCAGCCAACAGCAAGTGGCAGTAGTCCAGACAGGAGAAGACAAGTGCCTGGGTTAGGACCTGCACCGATTCCTGTGTGAGGTAGGGTTGTACTCTATGGATGTTGTAGAGAATAAACCTGCAGGAGCGAGTCACTGCTTTGATGTTTGGTGAGAATGACAGGCTGTTATCCAGGGTCACACCAAGGTTCTTTGCACTCTAGAAGGCGGACACCGTGGAGTTGTCAACTGTGATGGAGAGGTATTGGAGCGGGCAACCCTTTCCTGGGAGTCAGAGCAGCTCCATTTTTGTTGAGGTTGAGCTTGAGATGGTGGGCCGACATCCAAGCTGAGATATCTGCCAGGCACGCACAGAGGCGTGACTCCACCTGGGTGTCCGAAGGGGGGAAGGAGTAGTTTATTTTTATCAACATAGCAAAGATAGGAGAGGATATGCCAGAGCCAAGTGACTTGAACCAAGAGAGCCTAGAACCAAGCCTTGGGGGACACCAGTAGTGAGAGTGCGTGGTGCAGACACAGATCCTCTCCACATCACCTGGTAGGAGCGGTAGGAGCAATCCAAGAGTGTGCAGAGCCTGAAACTCCCATACCTGAGAGGGTGGAGAGAAGGATCTGATGTTTCACGTGTCAAAAGCAGCGGATAGATCTAGGAGGATGAAAACAAAGAAGAGAGAGTCAGCTTTGGCAGGGCGGAGAGCCTCCGTGACACAGATAAGAGCAGTCTCGGTTGAGTGAAATGTCTTGAAGGCTAACTGGTTAGGGTCAAGAAGATCGTTCTGAGAGAGATATCGAAAGAGTTGGTTAGAAACAGCACGCTCAAGTGTTTTGTAAAGAAAAAAAACAAAGGGATACCGGTCATTAGTTTTTGACATTAGAGGAGTCAGGTGTTGGTTTCTTTTGAGAGGAGCATCTCAGGCAATTTTGAAGTCAGAAGGGACATGGCCGGTGGTCAGGGATGAGTTGATGAGGGAAGTGAAGATTGGGAGAAGGTCTCCAGAGATGGTCTGAAGAAGGGAGGAGGGAATGGGGTCCAGGCAGGTGTCAAGTAATTATTTAATCATGATACCCAGAGGTTGTAAAGTTCTGGTCTTAAATAAAACAGACAGAATTCCCAGCTCACAATTGATCAGGTTCCAATTTATTTGCAAGAGCTCCAAAGTTTTCACAAATCCATTCTTCTTATATCATCCTCAACTATGCACACACATACACACCAACATGGATTTTCTCATGAGTCTAACCACAGTTTATAACCCCTCAACTGACCGTTCCAGGCTCCCCGAGACACCATAACTCTGGAGGAGCCCTCCCTGTCCTCTCTTATCTCCACATACATTCCTTTCTTCCTAGGTACATGCCATATAACCCCTTCATAATGGACAAACATTATTTAATACTACAAGAAAGACAGGGTAGAATTCTTGCCAGTTATAGTGCAGTATATCTCATTTAGTCATTATTGATAAAAATCCCATAACAGCAGGTTGTTGGGCAGCTGGACCTCACTAGTCAAAAGATTTAATCTGGAGAGGGCAGAAAGAGGTCGAGGCGTAGATTAGTGCTGTGTGAATGGGACCAGTGAACTTAATAGGCCGATTGAATGAGGAGCGGATGTTGTCAAGCTTCTTTTCAAAGTGGTTGACAAAGTTGTCCACAGACAGGGAGGGAAGTGGTAGAGGATTAAGAAGGGAGGAAAAGGTGGAAAAGAGTTTCCTGGGATTAGAGGCAGAAGCTTGAAATTTAGAGTTATAGAAAGTGGCTTTAGCATTGGATACAGAGGAAAGAGGGTAGAGAGGAGGGAGTGAAAGGATGATAAGTTTAGTTGTCCTCCATTTACGCTCAGTTGCCCGCAGCCCTGTTCTGTAAGTTCGCAATGAGTCACTCGGCCACAGAGCAGGAAGGGAGGGCCAGGCCGGAGGAAAGGGGACAGTCCGAGTCATAGAATGCTGGGTTGAAGGTGCAGAATCAGGAGAAAGGAGGGAGAAGGGAGAAGGATTGAGCTGAAGGGAGTGATGTTAGGATAGAAGAGGCAAGTGTAGTGGGAGAGAGACAAAGATTTCGACAGCACATGACTATCTGGGTAGGGGCTGAGTGGCTATGGTTAGAGTAAAGGGAGACAGAAAAGGGAACAAAGTAGGGATCAGAGACCTGGAGGGGGGTGGCAGTGAGATTAGTAGGCAAACGGCCTCTGATCAAGAAGACATCAAGCATATTGCCTGCCTTGTGAGTGGGAGGGGACTGGGAAAGGGTGAGGTCAAAAGTGTCAAGGAGGGGAAAGAGTGTTGGAGAGAAATTAATCAAAGGCAGACGTTGGGAGGTTGAAGTTGCCAAGTACGAAGAGCAGTGAGGCATCGTCAGGAAATGAGCTTAACAAGGTGTCAAAATTATTGAGGAACTCTCTAAGGGGCCCTGGTGGGCGATTGATGACAACAATGTTAACTTGAGTGCACAAGTGACAGTAACAGCATGGAATTCAAAGGAGGAAATGGAGAGGTGAGAGAGGGAGAAAAGAATAGCCCTGTGACACCACCGCAATGACAAGATGCTCTTGGACTATAAGAGAAAAAAATGTAGTCAGTTGAAGAGAAAGTAGCTGGAGTATAAGTGTTCTCTGGGGTGATCCATGTCTTTGTTAGGGGCCAAAAAGTCAAGGGACTGAATGGCAGCATAGGCTGTTCTGCAGTTCCAAAAGCTGCCAGAGACCAGGAGTTTTACATGGTTTCTGCTCGCAGGATACACTAAATTAGATGGGTTGCAGCCAAGGGGTGGGGAGCATCTGTAAAGCCTTAAGGGAGAGGAGCGAACAGGTATGGAAAACCCGTACACAGTTGTCGAAGCTACAAAAGAGCAAAATGAAATCTGAAAAGAACTAGGTAAGATGCTCAAATAAAAGAGTGGTGTGTTGTGGAGCCTTCCTCTCTTTCCTTCCTGGAATAACTGCAGAGCAATTCAGCAGAACCGTCTTTGTTTAGGCGATGGTCTTAGTTTTGCTGACGAGACCGCGACTGACAAGACCACCGCTTACAGAGACCGAAGTACTAATACCAATTGCTAATTGCTGATTGCCTAGGAGAAGCAAAACCACTCCCCCTCCAATACAGCCACTGCTTACAAAAACAACAGTCACAAATTAACCTACTTTATCACCACTTTATTTTAAGAATGTGAAATGTCAGAATAATAGAAGAGAGAATAATTTATTTCAGCTTTTATTTCTTTCATCACATTCCCAGTGGGTCAGAAGTTTACATACACTCAATTAGTATTTGGTAGCATTGCCTTTAAATTGTTTAACTTGGGTCAAACATTTCAGGTAGCCTTCCACAAGCTTCCCACAATAGGTTGGGTGAATTTTGGCCCATTTGTCCTGACAGAGCTGGTGTAACTGAGTCAGGTTGATAGGCCTCCTTGCTCGCACACGCTTTTTCAGTTCTGCCCACAAATTTTCAATGGGATTGAGGTCAGGGCTTTGTGATGGCCACTCCAATACCTTGACTTTGTTGTCCTTAAGCCATTTTGCCACAACTTTGGAAGTTTGCTTGGGGTCATTGTCCATTTGGAAGACCTATTTGCGACCAAGCTTTAACTTCCTGACTAATGTCTTGAGATGTTTTCCTCCCTCGTGATGCAATCTATTTTGTGAAGTGCCCCGGTCCCTCCTGCAGCAAAGCACCCCCACAACATGATGCTGCAACCCACGTGCTTCACGGTTGGGAGGGGGTTCTTTAGCTTGCAAGCCTCCCCTTTTTCTTCCAAACATAACGACGGTCATTATTACCAAACAGTTCTATTTTTGTTTCATCAGACCAGAGGTTCTGGCATGTGTCCGGCACTGTTTCCTATCTTAATTTATAGAACATATTCTGGGTGTTCTGCCAGATGGTCCTAAGGAGGGGATCATGTCACCCCTGCTCTTATCTTTACCAAGCACAGGCAGCAACCACGGATTATTTATGACACGAAAGACAAGATTAACAGTTTCAAGGCTGTCTCTTCACATGATACAATTTTCCATCACATTCCCTCCTCTTATCAGTCAATCTGTAATAATTATCATTACATTTTAATGTAAGGATTTAGATTTGAGCTTCTATCAAAAGAAGGTTCTATGAAAATACATTATAATAAATCATAATAAAGGTTACACTTCTATTAACGGGAGTAATAGAATTTCATTCATAATCATCATAATAAAGCTCAAATCTACAATCAAAGTAGCAAGTAAACAACATCAACGCATTAAACATTAGACACTTGGTAATGTCCCGATTTCAGTAATCAGATTTTCCCAAGCAGATGAATTGCTCACCTGAGCCACCACCATCCTTTCCAGTCGTTAATGTCTTGTCAATTGTCCTTCCAGTACACCAGCAGCATAAGAAATGTTTGGACGGGATTTCTTTCCATGTTCACTCTATGTGGACTCATGTCGCACTCCTAAGAGAAAGGTCAGTTGAAAGCTTCGACTGGATGCTATGTAAAGGTTGCTGGTTCAGACTCAGGTCTCACGGTAGAAGTGGTGAAGGACCATAGTGAACGCCATTGTCTCCAATACTTCAACCAGTTAGAGGGGGTGAGGCTCACACTGTTCTCTGCCAAATGATCCCTTTCATGCATCTAGGAACCATCTGTGGTCACCTTTGCCATAACCTTGAGAGAGGACAGACCAGAACAACAGTTTAGTTTGTCATTTCTGATTCAGGAAATCCAGACAAATTATTTACAGTATGACACGCTATTACTACTTCCAATACTCTTAATACAAATGTCAAAGGGAATAACAACACACACCTGAAACCATTTTTTTCCCTTCAAATTAACTCACTCCAGAGTTACAGGGTCAGGGAATTGATAGCTAATCCTTAGTGAGAAATCCCAACCATCCAGCAGATCCAATCTGGTGAGACTTGTTTTGAAGCAAGACAAAAACAAAACAAACAACATCAACACACTTCTTCATGTATCACTTGATGCACTTCTTCATACATTACTCAAGGTGTGGAAACGTCAATCCATTTGGAGTACCTGTCAACCATTACCAAAATATATTTTTCCTTTTACAGGTAGGCATGTGCACAAAATCAATTTAGGTTTCCCTCATTCAGGGGCAGCTCTCGCTCTCTCTCTCTCTCCTTTTCGTGGTCCGAATCACACATAGGAAGAAGTATAGAATTTATCAACAGTCCTAATTATCAGTGTTTACGTATTACATTTAAATCTCACCCAATGTCTCTAGCCTATCTAATGAGGGTGATCAGGCCTCACCAGAAACTCAGAACAGAGGTCAGAGGTCAATCAACCCCATTTTACATTCCCCTTTCTTTCCCTGTACCTCAGACTCATTATTTAAAGATATTTCAAACATTTCAAACATTTTGTGTACCAGGTTTACTATGTTTTTTTTGTCAGTACAAATCTTATAAAGAGAATTTACAGGTCTGCAACAAAAACTCGGGCAATAGATTCTTCAGAAAATTACATTTGTATGCCCTTTAATTAACCTCTCTGGGATATGTGGGACGCTAGCGTTCCACTTGGCCAGAAGCCAGAGAAAATGCAGAGTGCCAAATTCAAATAAATTACTATAAAAATCAAACTTAGGGTGCAGGCCAGGCAGCAGGCTGTTAGCCAGCCTGCCAGCTTAGTGGAGTCTGCCACTAGCACAGTCAGTGTAGTCAGCTCAGCTATCCCCATTGAGACCGTGTCTGTGCCTCGACCTGGGTTGGGCAAAACTAAACATGGCGGTATTCGCCTTAGCAATCTCACAAGGATAAAGACCCAATTCCATTCCTGTCATTATTGAAAGAGATCGTGATACCTCACATCTCAAAATAGGGCTACTTAATGTTAGATCCCTTACTTCAAAGGCAATTATAGTCAATGAACCAATCACTGATCATAATCTTGATGTGATTTGCCTGACTGTAACATGGCTTAAGCCTGATGAATTCACTGTGTTAAATGAGGCCTCACCTCCTGGTTACACTAGTGACCATATCCCCCGTGCATCCTGCAAAGGCGGAGGTGTTGCTAACATTTACGATAGCAAATTTCAATTTACAAAAAAAATGACATTTTCGTCTTTTGAGCTTCTAGTCATGAAATCTATGCAGCCTACTCAATCACTTTTGTATAGCTACTGTTTACAGGCCTCCTGGGCCATATACAGCATTCCTCATTGAGTTCCCTGAATTCCTATCGGACCTTGTAGTCATAGCAGATAATATTCTAATTTTTAGTGACTTTAATATTCACATGGAAAAGTCCACAGACCCACTCCAAAAGGCTTTCGGAGCCATCATCAACTCAGTGGGTTTTGTCCAACATGTCTCTGGACCTACTCACTGTCACAGTCATACTCTGGACCTAGTTTTGTCCCATGGAATAAATGTTGTGGATCTTAACATTTTTCCTCATAATCCTGGACTATCGGACCACCCTTTTATTACGTTTGCAATTGCAACAAATAATCTGCTCAGACCCCAACCAAGGAGCATCAAAAGTCGTGCTATAAATTCACAGACAACACAAAGATTCCTTGATGCCCTTCCAGACTCCCTCTGCCTACCCAAGGATGTCAGAGGACAAAAATCAGTTAACCACCTAACTGAGGAACTCAATTTAACCTTGCGCAATACCCTAGATGCAGTTGCACCCCTAAAAACTAAAAACATTTGTCATAAGAAACGATCTCCCTGGTATACAGAAAATACCCGAGCTCTGAAGCAAGCTTCCAGAAAATTGGAACGGAAATGGTGCCACACCAAACTGGAAGTCTTCCCACTAGCTCGGAAAGACAGTACCGTGCAGTATCGAAGAGCCCTTACTGCTGCTCGATCATCCTATTTTTCCAACTTAATTGAGGAAAATAAGACCAATCCGAAATTTATTTTTGATACTGTCGCAAAGCTAACTAAAAAGCAGCATTCCCCAAGTGAGGATGGCTTTCACTTCAGCAGTAATAATTTCATGAACTTCTTTGAGGAAAAGATCATGATTATTAGAAAGCAAATGACGGACTCCTCTTTAAATCTGGGTATTCCTTCAAAGCTCAGTTGTCCTGAGTCTGCACAACTCCAGGACCTAGGATCAAGAAAGACACTCAAGTGTTAGTACTATATCTCTTGACACAATGATGAAAATAATCATGGCCTCTAAACCTTCAAGCTGCATACTGGACCTTATTACAACTATAACTACTGAAAGAGCTGCTTCTTGTGCTTGGCCCTCCTTTGTTGAACATAATAAATGGCTCTCTATCCACCGGATGTGTACCAAACTCACTAAAAGTGGCAGTAATAAAGCCTCTCCTGAAAAAGCCCAACCTTGACCCAGAAAATATTTTATAAACTATCGGCCTATATCAAATCTTCCATTCCTCTCAAAAAGTTTAGAAAAGGCTGTTGCGCAGCAACTCACTGCCTTCCTGAAGACAAACAATATATACGAAATGCTTCAGTCTCGTATTAGACCACATCATAGCACTGAGACTGCACTCGTGAAGGTGGTAAATGACCTTTCAATGGCATCAGACCGAGGCTCTGCATCTGTTCTCGTGCTCCTAGACCTTAAGTGGTCCCTTTGATACCATCGATCACCACATTCTTTTGGAGAGATTGGCAACCCAAATTGGTCTACACGGACAAGTTCTGGCCTGGTTTAGATCTTATCTGTCGGAAAGATATCAGTTTGTCTCTGTGAATAGTTTGTCCTCTGACAAATCAACGGTGGTCTTCAAGGTTCCGTTTTAGGACCACTATTGTTTTCACTCTATATTTTACTTCTTGGGGATGTCATTCGAAAACATAATGTTAACTTTCACTGCTATGCAGAGGACACACAGCTGTACATTTCAATGAAACATGGTGAAGCCCCAAAATTGCCCTCGCTAGAGGCCTGTGTTTCAGACATGAGGAAGTGGATGGCTGCAAACTTGTTATATTTTAAACTCGGACAAAACAGAGATGCTTGTTCTAGGTCCCAAGAAACAAAGAGATCTGTTGAATCTGACAATTAATCTTAATGGTTGTACAGTCGTCTCAAATAAAACTTTGAAGGACCTCGGTGTTACTCTGGACCCTGATCTCTCTTTTGACAAATATATCAAGACTGTTTCAAGGACAGCTTTTTTCCATCTACGTAACATTGCAAAAATCTGAAACTTTCTGTCCAAAAATGATGCAGAAATATTAATCCATGCTTTTGTTACTTCTAGGTTAGACTACTGCAACGTACTACTTTCCGGCTACCCGGATAAAGGACTAAATAAACTTCAGTTAGTGCTAAATACGGCTGCTAGAATCCTGACTAGAACCAAAAAATGTGATCATATTACTCCAGTGCTAGCCTCCCTACACTGGCTTCCTATTAAAGGCAAGGGCTGATTTCAAGGTGTTACTGCTAACCTACAAAGCATTACATGGGCTTGCTGCTACCTATCTCTCTGATTTGTTCCTGCCGTACAATCCTACACGTACGCTACGGTCACAAGACGCAGGCCTCCTAATTGTCCCTAGAATTTCTAAGCAAACAGCTGGAGGCAGGGCTTTCTCCTATAGAGCTCCATTTTTATGGAATGGTCTGCCACCTATGTGAGACACGCAGATACGGTCTCAACCTTTAAGTCTTTACTGAAGACTCATCTCTTCAGTGGGTCATATGATTGAGTGTAGTCTGGCCCAGGAGTGTGAAGGTGAACGGAAAGGCTCTGGAGCAACGAACCGCCCTTGCTGTCTCTGCCTGGCCGGTTCCCCTCTTTCCACTTGGATTCTCTGCCTCTAACCCTATTACAGGTGCTGAGTCACTGGCTTACTGGTGCTCTTTCATGCTGTCCCTAGGAGGGGTGCGTCCCTTGAGTGGGTTGAGTCACTGATGTGATCTTCCTGTCTGGGTTGGCGCCCCCCCTTTGGTTGTGCCGTGGCGGAGATCTTTGTGGACTATACTCGGCCTTGTCTCAGGATGGTAAGTTGGTGGTTGTAGTTATCCCTCTAGTGGTGTGGGGGCTGTGCTTTGGCAAAGTTGGTGGGGTTATATCCTTCCTGTTTGGCCCTGTCCGGAGGTATCATCGGATGGGGCCACAGTGTCTCCTGACCCCTCCTGTCTCAGCCTCCAGTATTTATGCTGTAGTAGTTCATGTGTCGGGGGGCTAGGGTCAGTTTGTTATATCTGGAGTACTTCTCCTGTCTTATCTGGTGTCCTGTGTGAATTTAAGTATGCTCTCTCTAATTCTCTCTCTCTCTTTCTTTCTCTCTCTCGGAGGACCTGAGCCTTAGGACCATGCCTCAGGACTATCTGGCATGATGACTCCTTGCTGTCCCCAGTCCACCTGGCCGTGCTGCTGCTCCAGTTTCAACTGTTCTGCCTCCGGCTATGTAATCCATACCTGTTCACCGGACGTGCTACCTGTTCCAGACCTATTATTTGACCATGTTGGTCATTTATGAACATTTGAACATCTTGGCCATGTTCTGTTATAATCTCCACCTGGCACAGCCAGAAGAGGACTCGCCACCCCTCATAGCCTGGTTCCTCTCTAGGTTTCTTCCTAAGTTTTGGCCATTCTAGGGAGTTTTTCCTAGCCAACGTGCTTCAACACATGCATTGCTTGCTGTTTGGGGTTTTATGCTGGGTTTATGTACAGCACTTTGAGATATCAGCTGATGTACGAAGGGCTATATAAATACATGTGATTTGATTTGAAACTTTCAATAAATTACACATGTAGGATACCATATTAAAGCTACACGTGTAGTGAATCCAGCCAACATGTCCGATTTCAAAAAGGCTTTTCGGCGAAAGCAAACAATGCTATTATCTGAGGATAGCACCTCCGTAAACAAAAGAGAGAAAACATATAATAATAAATAATAATATAAATCATGCCTTACCTTTGACGAGCTTCTTCTGTTGGCACTCCAATATGTCCCATAAACATGACAAATGGTCCTTTTGTTCGATTAATTCTGTCGATATATATCCAAAATGTCCATTTATTTGGCGCGTTTGTGCAACGTGATTACAAAATATCTCAAAAGTTACCTGTAAACTTTGCCAAAACATTTCAAACTACTTTTGTAATACAACTTTAGGTATTTTTTAAAGTAAATAATCGATCAAATTGAAGACGGGATAATCTGTGTTCAATACAGGAAGAAAAAAAACTGACGCTAGCTTTCTGGTCACTCGCCTCTATCAAACAGTACACATGAAGTGACCCTCGTTTTGAACAGGGCTACTTCTTCATTACACAAAGGAAAAACCTCAACCAATTTCTAAAGACTGGTGACATCGAGTGGAAGCGGTAGGAACTGCAAGCAAGTCCCTTAGAAATCTTGATTTACAGAATATACACTTTCTGAAGAGAGTGACCTCGGAAAAAAAATCTGAATGGTTTGTCCCCGGGGTTTTGCCTGCTACATGAGTTCTGTTATACTCACAGACATGATTCAAACAGTTTTAGAAACTTCAGAGTGTTTGCTATCCAAATCTATTAATGATATGCATATCTTATCTTCCGGTGATGAGTAGCAGGCAGTTGAATTTGGGAATGCTTTTCATCCAAAATTCCAAATGCTGCCCCCTATCCTAGAGAATTTAAGGTGCATCTCAGAAAGCCTTATAAAGGAAGAGATTCAGAATCATTGGTAAACTCATCAGAAAACTTGGTGGTGGACACTCCATATGTCCTGGAAGAAAGAAAATAAACATGTACCTAGTTTTCCCGTCTTAATCAGTCCAAAATTTCAGATGGTGGCCTCTAATTTAATGTCAGTCCTGAAGTTCAATCCCTCTGTTCGTCATGTGACCTGGTATTGAAACATTTACTTATTATTAAGACATTGCATTATTAAAGTGCCATCTGAAAGCCACTAATATGTCCATTCACTTTGTTACATACTCTAGTCTCCATATCTGTTTCCTCCAACTAGCACTGCCTTCTTCCCAATAGGAAGACATTCTCAATCACTACTGCTAATACACACGGATCACTCTCAAACAAGGTTCAAAACAAAACAAACATGATAACTTTCTCTGTATTGGAAGGCATTGTTTCCCTAACAATAATACTCAAATGTATTACCAATTTCTGTTGAATATACACTTTCTGAATAACACTTATTAAATGTATATTATTTTAAGATTAACATGTACAGTGGTTCTTCCTTTAAAAGTCACAAGCTTAAGCCACGGCCGTTAGTGGTAGATGGTGGCATTCTGTCATTGCATCACACTATCACAAGGGGGAGTTAGAACACTGATCTCTTTGTAGTCTAAACTGTGGCAATTAATGGTTGTGTTTTCAGTCTGAGAGTCTCTCTTCTCTGGCACTAGAGGCCTGCATCAGGAAACAACAAGAAAAAACTGTTGGTGGTCCTGGAGTTAAGAGAGAACTTGGGTAAATACAATGGAGGAATTTCACTTGACATGTGGACTGATGATTTTCAAAAAATAGGCACAGTGGCTTTTGATTTCTCTTCCTCTAAAAACAGAAATAAAAAATTCTAAATAACAAACTGGCTTTATTTACAAATGAGTAAGAATCTCTCACCCCTTGTTTAAGAATGGCCCATTTCCCTTTATTCAGAATACAACCGCCCACTTTCGGTTATTTGAAACAAAATAATCTCCAAAATATCGTTATTTTTTAATCAAGCCATAGAACTTTAGTTGCAATTTCAGTTTAATCCACCATAAAAGACAGAACAAATAATACAACTAATATTATTATAACCTACTGCAGTCCTAAAATCTGTGAGTTTAACCTTCTGAATGAATGATTATATCGAAGATAGAAGCCGCCTCATATTGAGTTACGAGAGTCGATCTGTTATCCAACGATTATTATTAATATTAACCCTACATTATAATTATATTAAAGCCCCTTTGATATTCTCACAGACCAGATGAAAAATGCTGTGACTGTTTTGACCGAGTTAATCTGCTCATGTTGTGTGTGTTTAATTATTTGTGACATTGTGGTTACAATGAAGAATGTAAACAAGCATTATGTGCATTTTTTAAAATCAAATTCAATAATATATTTCTGCCACTTTAGATGCTGTGTTTTTATTTACAGTGGTGATGTACAGCTGGAGGCATTTAGATGTTTTATTTTACAAACACTTGTTTTTCACAAGTGTACTGTTGCAGGTGTTGTCCATCATGTAAACAACATTTGCAGAACAATAGACTCTTCATACATCAATTTATGTACAAAATGGTAGTTTAATAGCCTGGCTACTGTGGGTGTGAAAATCACCCCAACTTGCAATGTATTTGAACCTTAAGTACTAAAGTATACTGTACAGTATCTGTTCTTCAACATCCTTACGCTTTCATTAATAAAATAACGAGAAAAAAGGCTTTCAAAATGCAGATGTTTATTTCAACTAATTTTTAGTTGCACTTCCCCCCCATCTCCATGACCACAGGTAAAACCTTGCTGAGATTATCAATGTATTTGTTGCATTGTTGTAGGTCTACCATAGGTAACATGAGTCTCACTAGCGCTGAGTAATGTGCTTATGAAAGTCTTGTAGGTCTTTTATTTATTTTTATTTAACCCTTTTTTTTACTACATAAAGGTCTACATACTCTGCTGGCTTCTTGGCCCAGTTTATGCCCTCATTTGCAATGAAACCTGGGTTGCAATGTGTTTTGGGTCACAGTCTGCATTTGGAGAAGAAAGAAATACATTTAGCCAAACCGCCAACATTAGGCACAATACTAGAAATATACATGTAAATAGGCCTAAACATAACAAAATATTGCTATAATCCTACCTTGAAAGAAATAATCTGGTCCTAGAACACCTTTCTGACATTGGGTCCAGCAAATCTCTTGATGATTTCGTCCTTAAAGAAATCTCAAGCCATGATCCCTGAAAAAAGGAGGCAACAGTGAATTATTGTGGAACACAAATTATATCACAGTTTACCTATTTGCTAATGGTTTTGCCTACACCTACAGTAGTGACCTGTTTTAGTTATATGGGCAAAACATATTTAATTTTATTTGGACTGGCAAGCCAGACAAAATTAAATGGCTTATTTATATGATAAATATGAATTCGGAGGGTAGAAATTAGAAATTACTTTATCAATTGGAGCCTTTATCAAGTGAAATGGGGAAAAAAATAAGTATTGAAACACTTACTTATTATTAAGACATTGAATTATTAAAGTGGCCCTTGCCATAGAGAGGCTTTTTATTCTCTATTTTGGTTAGGCCAGGGTGTGACTAGGGTGGGCATTCTATGTTTTTGTTCTATGTTTTGTATATCTGGTTTTGGCCTGTTATGGTTCCCAATCAGAGGCAGCTGTCAATCATTGTCTCTGATTGAGAACCATACTTAGGCAGCCTGTTTTCCCACTATGGGCTGTGGGTAGTTGTTTTCTGTCTTTGTATTAGTTACCAGACGGAACTGTTTCGGTTGTACTTTTTGTTTACTTTTTATTGTAGTGTGCTGCATATTGGTCCGATCGTTCCTACTCCTCCTCAGAAGAGGAGGAAAACCGTTACATTTTGCCCTGCATTAAAAAACAAAATTGGTTAAAGAACATTGTGATAAATAAAAATGTTACTAGTTTCATTTAAGGACCAAAAAATGACAGCCTTGCCATATAGATTGCAAAATAGTTGGGAAAAGCTTTTCGATGTACCACTTCCATGGCACATGGTTTATGAATTGATATGCAATTTTCCGTTCCTCCTGAAAGGCCTAGTATTCAAAACAGTCAAATGCATTCTCTCTGTCGCCCACACACACTTTAAACATTTGGATAAGAAAGCATGTAAAGGCTGACATTGGTTGATTTTAATACTTCTGACAGCCAAAATTAACTTTTGGACTTTCAAACATTCCCAGAAGGCATGGATTATTATAAACTATTGCAGGCCTAAAACCTATGGGTGTTTGTCAGACTAATCATTGGGTTGAAACTACAGAACAGTACAAAACAAGAAAACACACATGGTTAATGTTCTGGGAAAAAAATATAAAAAATAATTACATATTTAAAATGTCTTACAGAGCCTTTCCATAAGTCCACTCAAGTTTCTTCAACTGTTTTCTGACTGTGTAACGGCTTTCTTCTATCTCCTCCTCTGACGAAGAGGTGTAGCAAGGATCGGACCAAAATGCAGCGTGGCTATTGCAATCCATGTTTATTAAATAATAAAGAAACACGAACTTACAAAAAACAATAAACGTAATGTGAAAACCGAAACAGCCCTATCTGGTGCAAACACAAAGACAGGAACAATCACCCACAAAATACACAGTAAATCCCAGGCTACCTAAATATGGTTCCCAATCAGAGACAACGAGATTCACCTGACTCTGATTGAGAACCGCCTCAGGCAGCCAAGCCTATGCTAGACACACCCCTAATCAGCCACAATCCCAATGCCTACAAAAAACCCAAAACGACAACACAATAAACCCATGTCACACCCTGGCCTGAACAAATAATTAAAGAAAACACAAAATACTAAGACCAAGGCGTGACAGAACCCCCCCCCCCCAAGGTGCGGACTCCCGGACGCACCTCAAAACCATAGGGAGGGTCCGGGTGGGCGTCTGTCCATGGTGGCGGCTCGGCTCGGGACGTGGACCCCACTCCATTAATGTCATAGTTCCTCCCCTTCGCGTCCTGGGATAATCCACCCTCGCCGCCGACCATGGCCTAATAGTCCTCACCCAGAACCCCACTGGACTGAGGGGCAGCTCGGGACTGAGGAGCAGCTCGGGACTGAGGAGCAGCTCGGGACTGAGGCAGCTCGGGACTGAGGGGCAGCTCGGGACTGACTGGGGCAGCTCGGGACTGAGGGGCAGCTCGGGACTGAGGGGCAGCTCGGGACTGAGGGGCAGCCGGGACTGAGGGGCAGCCCGGGACTGAGGGGAAGCCCGGGACTGAGGGGAAGCCCAGTACTGAGGGGAAGCCCAGTACTGAGGGGAAGCCCAGTACTGAGAGGAAGCCCAGTACTGAGAGGAAGCCCAGTACTGAGATGAAGCTCAGGCAGGTAGTTGGCTCCGGCAGATCCTGGCTGGCTGGCGGATCTGGAAGAGTCTGGTTGACTGGCAGATCTGGAAGATCATGGCTGACTGGCAGATCTGGAAGAATCTGGTTGACTGGCAGATCTGGCAGAATCTGATTGACTGGCAGATCTGGAAGATCATGGCTGACTGGCGGATCTAGCTGCTCTGGCTGCTCCATGCAGACTGGCAGCTCTGGCTGCTCCATGCAGACTGGCAGCTTTGGCTGCTCCATGCAGACTGGCAGCTCTATGCAGACTGACAGCTCTGGCTGCTCCATGCAAACTGGCAGCTCTGGCTGCTCCATGCAAACTGGCAGCTCTGGCTGCTCCATGCAGACTGGCAGCTTTGGCTGCTCCATGCAGACTGACAGCTCAGGCTGCTCCATGCAGTCTGGCAGCTCAGGCTGCTCCGAACAGGCAGGAGGCTCCGGCAGTGCTGTAGAGGAGGAAGGCTCTGGAAGCGCTGAACAGGCGGGAGACTCCGACAGCGCAGGAGAGGAGGAAAACGCTGGCTGCGCTGAACAGGCGGGAGGCTCCGACAGCGCTAGAGGGAAGGAAGGCTCTGGCTGTGCTGAACAGGCGAGGCGCACTGAAGGCCTGGTGCGTGGTGCTGGAACTGGTGGTACTGGATCGAGGACACGCCCAGGAAGCCTGGTGCGGGGAGCTGCCACCGGCAGACTGGTGTTTGGAGGTGGCTCTGGATAGACCGGACCGTGCAGGTGCACTGGAGCTCTTGAGCACCGAGCCTGCCCAACCTTACCTGGCTCGATGCCCACTCTAGTCCGGCCAATACGAAGAGCTGGTATGAACCGCACCGGGCTATGCACCCGCACTGGAAACACTGTGCGCTCCATAGCGTAACACGGTGCCTGCCCGGTCTCTCTAGCCCCCCGGTAAGCACAGGGAGTTTGCGCAGGTCTCCTACCTGGCATAGCCATACTCCCTGTAAGCCCACCCCCCAATACATTTTTGGGGCCGACTCTCAGGCTCCATCCGCGTCGCCGTGCTGCCTCCTCATACCAGCGCCTCTCCGCTTTCGCCGCCTCCAGTTCTTCCTTGGGGCGGCGATATTCTCCAGGCTGAGCCCAGGGTCCTTTACCGTCCAATATCTCCTCCCAAGTCCAGAAGTCCTTTGATCGCTGCTCCTCACGATTAACAGGGAGAGTTGGCTCAGGTCTGACTCCTGACTCTGCCACTCTCTCCCTGAGCCCCCCCCCCAATACATTTTTGGGGCTGACTTTTGGGTTTCTTTCTGCGCCGCCGTGTCTTTCTCTTCGACTCCATTCTCCTATAGCCCTCTTCGCACTGCTCCAGCGAATCCCAGGCGGGCTCCGGCACTCTCTCTGGGTCGACCGCCCACCTGTCTATTTCCTCCCACGTCATATACTCCATACTCCTGCTGTCCATAACGTCCTCCCATGTCCATTCCTCCTTTCGCTGCTCCTGCTGTCGCTGCCTGTTACCACGCTGCTTGGTCCGTGTGTGGTGGGTGATTCTGTAACGGCTTTCTTCTATCTCCTCCTCTGACGAAGAGGTGTAGCAAGGATCGGACCAAAATGCAGCGTGGCTATTGCAATCCATGTTTATTAAATAATAAAGAAACACGAACTTACAAAAAACAATAAACGTAATGTGAAAACCGAAACAGCCCTATCTGGTGCAAACACAAAGACAGGAACAATCACCCACAAAATACACAGTAAAACCCAGGCTACCTAAATATGGTTCCCAATCAGAGACAACGAGAATCACCTGACTCTGATTGAGAACCGCCTCAGGCAGCCAAGCCTATGCTAGACACACCCCTAATCAGCCACAATCCCAATGCCTACAAAAACCCCAATACGACAAAACAATAAACCCATGTCACACCCTGGCCTGAACAAATAATTAAAGAAAACACAAAATACTAAGACCAAGGCGTGACAGACTGTGATTAGAGCGATGCTGATTCCAGGTTGCCTTTGCCGATCACTCATCACCTTCAACCATCAATTAGATTTTTTTTCTCACTGAATCTCCTTTTGGTTATTGGTTAGCCTACAATTATACAATTAGGGTGTGGATATGTTAGGATAATTTTGCTCTTCACTCGTGGTCACATTGTACAGAGCCAACTTTTGAAAGCAAGTCACCCCCCTCATTTTCTTCTCGATGAATAAAATGTACTGTAGTTGCCCTGATACATCCCATCTTACCCTCAGGTACACAGTATATCCATGGCTCTATCTATAACATCTGCCTCCATCTAATCCTTGTTTAATGTTAATGAATCAGGTGCTGTCTGTCAGATGTATAATTTTCAGTTTTTCTTTGAATAGAAACACAATAATTATCAAATTAAGTTACATTTCTTAAAATGAATCCTATATACTATGTTCTTACCAAAAAAGTTTTGAAATTCTCTAGTACAGCCAATATTAAAAACAGTCAAATGCTTCTCAAAGATGCCCTCTGATGGTCAAACTACCACTAACTAGCATTAATGGCAACAATCGCTGACACTTAAAAGTTCTTAGGGCTAGGCCCCTTTTTTCTCAATTTCCACCTGAATGACGTGCCCAAAGTAAACTGCCTGTTGCTCAGGCCCTGAAGCCAGAATATGCATATAATTGGTACCATTGGAAAGAAAACACTTTGAAGTGTGTGGAATTGTTAAAGTAATGTAGGAGAATATAACACAATAGATATGGTAGGAGAAAATCCAAAGAAAAACCAACCAGAATTATTTTCTTTTTGAGAGACCATGCTCTTACAATGGAAAGTATAGGGGCATACTGAATTCTAGCTCCCAGGATGTAACCCATTATACTATTAATTTCTCTTAATACTTTTCAACCCATTTACGTACGTCTACATGTGGGTGTGCAAGTTGTATATAATTTTTACATTTTTTATTGTTACTTCATCAAATCTCTAGTAACCCGTTATGCTCTTCATATGTTACTTTATCTCTAGTAACCCATTATACCTCCTTTACACTTGTGTTCTATTCATACAGGGGTTTAAAGTTTTACACTAGTGTTCTCTAGTAACAGCAAATTCAGGAATAGTACTTTCTCCATTCATATCACCACATACATAATAACGTTGAAGGAAAGGCGGACCAAAATGCAGCGTGGTTATAATTCATGGTTCTTTAATAAAGAAACTATACATGAATAAACTACAAAAACAAGAAACGTGAAAACCCGAAACAGTCCCGTGTGGTACAAATACTGACACAGAGACAACCACCCACAAAACCCAACACAAAACAGGCTACCTAAATATGGTTCCCAATCAGAGACAATGACTAACACCTGCCTCTGATTGAGAACCATATCAGGCCCAAACACAGAAACAGACAAACAAGACATCCAACATAGAATGCCCACTCAGATCACACCCTGACCAAACAAAACATAGAACAGACAAAGCAAACTATGTTCAGGGTGTGACATTTATACCATCAAACGCCACTGATGAGACATGTTGTCCTCGTTATCTGTAATGAGACATCAGGCATCAGACATCTCGTTACCCTCTGAGACATGTTATCCTCATTACTAATGAGACATGTTACCCTCTGAGACATGTTATCCTCATTACTAATGAGACATGTTATCATGTTATCCTCTAATGAGACATGTTATCATGTTATCCTCATTACTATTCAGACATGTTATCCTCTGAAAAATGTTACACTCGAATTAGATCCTGAGACATGTTATCCCCTACCTGTAGATCCAACAGGCAGTGGTGGACAGAACCATAGATAATGTTATAGATCATACAGACACACCAGATCTCGTCCCCTGACAGCTCTCATTCACTCAATTCTTAATAGTAATAATATGCTATTATCTAAGTTTCAATAAGGTTAATTTCAAAATTTCAACCCTCACACTATCCAAATTTCAATCTTGTTGTCCAAATTTCAATCAGCTTATATCCAAATTTCAATTAATCAGCCTATTATCCAAATTTCAATCAGCTTAACACGTCCTTTGTCGTTACTTCCTATCCACTATATGTATTTTCAACAGTTCTTTTTGCCGCTACTTCCTATACATATACAATAACACCCTGTGCTCAAAAACATCTTGTGCTATTACTAGTGGTTGCAGACCACATAGACACTTCTCTTATAAATGCCTACAGACAGCTGTCAGTGGGGCTTTCCATGGTACCGTTACGCCCTCACTCTAGTCTTCTCACATAAGACTAGTGAATAGCCTTCTCATAAGACTATGGATACCTTTTTATTGTTCCATTTTATTGGTTTTATTATTTATTTTTTATACAGATTCATTTAAATTTGATTACTGAAATTCAGTCACCGTGTCCCTCAATTGTTTGCAGATGATGTGTCTCCTCATTGGCAGCTCACAGTAAGGGTCTGGTGTGGGCGGGTCCTCATCCTTTTTGGGTCAGAAAGGAATTTCCCTCACTCTTCATAAAATGTGCCACTGGTTTTCCTTGCAGACCCCCACTTGAAAGCTCTGCAGGCATAATCAATCATCCAGTTTGTGACGCCAAATTGTCGTGGAAATTCTACACATCACAGAAATTACCAACAGGGACATCTGAAGTCAATCTTAAATGAATCATTGTTTATTAACAGCTAACTGGAGTACACGACTGTCAGGAGCTCTCTCGGGGCAGTCCCATTAGATCTCTTATGTACTGCTTACACAGACAAGTTACATAGGGTTGGTTCCGGCATGTGTCTGGCACTGTCTCCTATCTTAACTTATAGAACATATTCTGTGCGTTCTGCCAGATGGTCCTAAGGAGGGGGGCATGTCACCCCCATTCATATCTTTACCAAGCACAGGCAGGAACCAAGGATTAATTATGACACGAAAGACAAGATGAACATTTTCAAGGCTGTCTCTTCACATGATACAATTATCCATCACAATGGCATGAGTCATCTAGATATAGAATGAGGCACAGTTCCACCACTCAGACCAGTCATAGACAGAGTCAGTGTAAGGTTCAGTCAAACCAGTCATAGACAGTCAGATTAGGGCTGTGTTCAGTGTCAGACCAGTCATAGTTAGTCAGATTAGGGTTGTGTTCAGCAAGGTACAGCATACTGATTATGGCTGAAAGGAATTCCATTATAAACAGAGCTGGCATCCTACACAAAATATTTAGATTTGAATGTCCCAGGGTTGTGTCAAACTGCATGTGGCTCTGGTTTAGACAGGCTATAGACAGGGTCAGATCAGACGTAGACAGAGTTACTCTGAAATTCCTGAAAGTTTATAGATGGAAAGTAATTCCTCCAGAAACAAAAACACAAACAAGCAATCTCCACTAAAGCCTTCTAAAGCCATCTACTGGTCACAGAGTGTGTGTGTGTAAAGTACGTCACGCTGCTTGTTTAGTGAGCATCAATTCCTCCTGACTCGGCTCACACGAGGCTTGAAACCAGGACCTCTGCCTTGCCAGCATCTGCCTTGCTAGCACATGTGACCACCCTCCTGAAGCGTCCTCTGAATAGAATTGTATCTAATTTTTGACAATTGTTTTTGTAGAGGTAGGTGTGTATTTGCGTGCTTTGAGTCTTTGAGGGTTGTAGACTGTAAATGCACAGGCATGCAGGGTCAATGGCAGAAACATGGAGAGTAGGACTCTCGTCTCCCTGGATACAGAGTAATAGGGCAGCATTGGCACTCTTTGTGTGTGTGTTCGTGTGTGTGTGTGTGCTTGTGCTTGTGTGTGCGTGTGTGTGCTATTGAGATATATGAGAAAGTCACCCCAGTTGTCTGCCCTGAGTTACAATTTAAAGTTTAAATACTCTCTTTGAGGTCCTGCTCAGCATGAAGTGAATACATTATATTTTTAGAAAGTAATTTCTTTCTCTAAGAACAAAGCGAAAGAAAGAGCACAGGGCTTTTCATCGCACACACGTGCGCACACACACACACGCGCACACACACACACACACACACGCTGTATGAGTTCAACCCAGACTTCCTCGTTAGCCTCATTAGCTCATAATCATAATTGAAAGGAAAAAGGTTAATTATTCTATTAGGCTGTGTGTGCTAGTGTGTTAGAGTGTGTGCTCGGTGTGTGTATGTGTGTGTGTTGTTTTTCTGTAGCATTGTGGTGTGTAACTGTGTGTGTTATTAACTCCAGTATTGTTGAACTGGGTTAGGGCATATTGACAGGCTGCCAAAGCAGACACAGGGGAGAGGTGCTAGCTAGGAGCAGGACTGTTGGAAAAGACGTTGTTTCTAAATGATTAATGTATGTACTTGCGCATGTGTATGTCTGTGTGTGTATATGTTTGTGTGTGCATGTGTGTGTGTGTGTGTGTGTGTGTGTGTGTGTGTGTGTGTGTGTTGTTATAGGAATGCTGGAAAGTCGTGATTTTCAATGATTAATGCTTTGGGAAATAGTTCTGCTTTGGCCTAATATATTATGTAGTTTTTTATTGTGAGAATGATAGTGTTCTATCAGGGCAGATCAGTTCACTGTTTTGTTTCTTTAATAGAGACCTGCAGTTACTGTTTTTCCCTCTTCCCGTTACTGTTTGGGACATGTGTGCACAAAATACACAGACATTATATACACACGCACATGACCAAAACACATGCATACATGCACAGAGGGTGCTAAGGAGAGAAAATGGTTCTGTGGTTCAGTGCTATCCGGCGTCCTTGGGACGTCTCTACCCTAAACCCTAAAATGAACACCTAGCCTTATCCTAACCCTAACATTAACCATAACCATAACGCTTACCTAACTCTAACCTTAACCCTTACCTTAAACATTTTAATTGTCAACTTCTAAGGGGTAAGGACGTCACAAGGATCCAGTTCGGATTTCTGGCCTGACTGCTGCATTATGACATAATAACACACGCCTGTAAAGAACAGGCTCAGGCCGCTTGGCTTTCAACAGAAGGGCAACAGTGAATGACTAAAAGAGCTGACGACAATAATGAAAGAGCGAGAGAGAGAGAAAGAGGGAGGGAGGGAAAAGTACAAAGACCTCCAGTAGGGGAAAATACCTACGCTTACATGCCCATTACCGCAGTATAGACAGAAGTGTATGGCTCTCCATGACTGCGTGTTTGAGAGAGGGAGAGAGAGAGGGAGAGAAAGAGAGAAGGAGAGAGGCCCATTAGGAACCTGTCAGTACCATTCCCCCTGCACTTCTACCAATAGTTTCCATGACAACAGCTCAATTCATCCAGTAATTCACTGTCATATTTATACAGAATTCATAATTACCTAGACACTTATAATAATCTATAAAGTTACACAATCTAGACACTTATCCTAAATTGGGACACCACTTAGGTTTAGGTTAGGGAGGGTGACTAGAGAATGGTGACTTTTAGTGAGAGTTAGTGGTTTAAATCCTGGGTCAGCCAGGAATAGATCAGTCTGCAATGTGAAGTAGCAGCTGGAATCTAAGATGGCCGCGACTGCCGTTGTGCCCTTGAGCAAGAAACTTCCAGGGGTGTTGCTCTGCGTCTGACCATGCAGGTGACCCAGCATGTGTGTGTGTGTGTGTGTATGTGTGCGTGTGAGCGTTTGTGTGTCAAGTCAGAACAGTCCACTCTTGAGGAACACTATTAAAGAGATTCTTTGGTACTTAGTGTATAGTTTTTAGCCAGTAGTTCTGAAGTAGCGCTCATGAGCCAAAAGCGGTCCCCGAAAATTGCATACTATGTCACATAGAATTGAAGTCAGAAGTTTACAAACACCTTAGCCAAAGACATTTCAACTCAGTTTTTCACAATTCCTTACATTTAATCAGAGTAAAGATTCCCTGTTTTAAGTCAGTTAGGATCACCACTTTATTTTAAGAATGTGAAATGTCAGTATAATAGTAGAGAGAATGATTCATTTCAGGTATTATTTCTTTCAACACATTCCCAGTTGGTCAGAAGTTTACATACACTGAATTAGTATTTGGTAGCATTGTCTTTAAATTGATTAACTTGGGTCAAACATTTCGAGTAGCCTTCCACAAGCTTCCCACAATAAGTTGGGTGAATTTTGGCCCCTTCCTCCTGACAGAGCTGGTGTAACTGAGTCAGGTTTGTAGACCTCCTTGCACACGTTTTTTCAGTTCTGCCCACACATTTTCTATATGATTGAGGTCATGTCTTTGTGATGGTCACTCCAATACCTTGACTTTGTTGTCCTTAGGCCATTTTGCCACAACTTTGGAAGTATGCATGGGGTAGTTGTCCATTTGGAAGACCCATTTGCAACCTAGCTTTAACTTCCTGACTGATGTCTTAAGATGATGCTTCAATATATCCACATAATTTTCCCTTCTCATGATGCCATCTATTTTGTGAAGTGCCCCAGTCCCTCCTGCAGCAAAGCACCCCACAACATGATGCTGCCAACCCCGTTCTTCTCGGTTGGGATGGTGTTCTTCGGCTTGCAAACCTCCCCCTTTTTCCTCCAAACATAACGATGGTCGTTATAGCCAAACAGTTCTATTTTTGTTTCAGACCAGAGAAAATTTCTCCAAAAAGTACAATCTTTCTCCCCATGTGCGGTTGAAAACCATAGTCTAGCTTTCTCTTGCTGAGCGGCCTTTTAGGTTATGTCGATATAGGACTCATTTTACTGTGGAAATAGATACTTTTGTACCTGTTTCCTCCAGCATCTTCACAAGGTCCTTTGCTGTGGTTCTGGGATAGATTTGCACTTTTCGCACCAAAGGACGTTCATCACTAGGAGACAGAACCCCTCTCTTTCCTGAGCGGTATGACGGCTGCTTGGTCCCATGGTGTTTATACTTGCGTACTATTGTTTGTACAGATGAAAGTGTTTGGAAATTGCTCCCCAGGATGAACCAGACTTGTGGAGGTCTACAATTGTTTTTCTGGGGTCTTGCCTGATTTCTTTTGATATTCCCATGATGTCAAGCAAAAAGGTGCTGAGTTTGAAGGTAGGCCTTGAAATACATCCACAGGTTCACCTCCAATTGACTTAAATTATGTCACTTAGCCTATCAGAAAGTCATGACACAATTTTAAAGTCATGACACAATTTTCTGCAATTTTACGAGCTGTTTAAAGGGACAGTCAACTTAGTGTATGTAAACTTCTGATACACTGGAACGGTGATACAGTGACTAATAAGTGAAATAATATGTCTGTAAAAATTACTTGTGTCATGCACAAAGTAGATGTCCTAACCGAGTTTCCAAAACTATAGTTTGTTAACAATACATTTGTGGAGTGGTTGAAAAACGAGTTTTAATGACTCCAACCTAAGTGTATGTAAACTTCAGACTTCAACTGTATATAGATATATCAATCAATCAATCAATCAAATGTAATATAAAGCCCTTTTTACGTCAGCCGATGTCACAAAGTGCTATTAAGAAAACCAGCCTAAAACCCCAAACAGCAAACATTGCAGATGTGGAAGGACGGTGGCTAGGAAAAACTCTGAGGGGTGACCAGTCCTCTTTTGGCTGTGCTGAGTTGAGATTATAACAGTACATGGCCAAGATGTTCAAACGTTCATAAAAGACCAGCAGTGTCAAATAATAATAATTGTCACAGTGGTTGTAGAGGGTGCAACAGGTCAGCACCTCAGGAGTAAATGTCAGTTGGCTTTTCATGGCCGAGCATTCAGAGTTAGAGACAGCAGGTGTGGTAGAGAACGAGAGAGAGAGTTGTAAACAGCAGGTTTGGGACAAGGTCACACTTCCAATGAACAGTTCAGGGCTCCATTGCCACAGGGAGAACAGTTTAAACTGGAGCAGCAGCAAGACCAGGTGAACTGGGGACAACGAGTCATCAGGCCAGGTAGTCCTGAGGCATAACCAGTTAGTCCCAGGGCTCAGGTCCTCCGGGAGGGGAGGGAGAGAGAGAGAATTAGAGGGTGCATACTTAAGTTCACACAGGACACCGGATAAGAGAGGAGAAATACTCCAGATATAACAGACCGACCCAAGCCCCACAATACATCAACTACTGTAGCATAAATACTGGAGGCTGAGACAGGAGGGGTTTGGAGACACAGTGTCCCCGTCCGACGATACCCCCGGACAGGGCCAACCAGGCAAGATATAACCCCACCCACTTTTGCAAAGTACAGCCCCCACACCAGTAGAGGGATATATTCAAACCACCAACTTACTACCATGAGACAAGGCTGAGTATAGCCAACAAAGATTTCCCCCATGGCACGAATCCGAGGGGTGCGCCAAACCCGGACAGGAAGATCACGTCATTGACTCAAGGGACTCAAGGGATGCATCCCTCCTAGGGACAGGATGGAAGAGCACCAGTAAGCCAGTGACTCAGCCCCTGTAATAGGGTTAGAGGCAGAGAATCCCAGTGGAGAGAGGGGAACCGGCCAGGCAGAGACAGCAAGGGCAGTTCGTCGCTACAGTGCCTTTCCGTTCACCTTCACACCCCTGGGACAGTCAATCAATCATAGGTCCTACTGAAGAAATTAGTCTTCAATAAAGACTTAAAGGTTGAGACCGAGTCTGCGTCTTCCACATGGATAGAATTCTGTAGGAGAAAGCCCTGCCTCCAGCTGTTTGCTTAGAAATTCTAGGGACAATAAGGAGGCCTGTGTCTTGTGACCATAGCGTACGAGTAGGTATGTACAGCAGGACCAAATCGGAGAGATAGGTAGGAGCAAGCCCATGTAATGCGTTTTAGGTTAGCAGTAAAACCTTGAAATCAGCCCTAGCATTAACAGGAAGCCAGTGTAGAGAGACAAGCACTGGATTAATATGATCACATTTTTTCGCTTTTTTGCCTCATTTTTGGACATAAAGTTTCCGATTTTTTCATTGTTACAAAGATGGAAAAAAGCTGTCTTTGAAATAGTCTTGATTTGTTCTTCAAAAGAGAGATCAGGGTCCAGAGTAACACCGAGGTCCTTCACATTTTTATTTGAGATGACTGTACAACCATCAAGGTTAATTATCAGATCCAACAGAAGATCTCTTTGTATCTCGGGACCTAGAACAAGCATCTCTGTTTTGTCCGAGTTTAAAAGTAAAACATTTGCCACCATCCACTTCCTTATGTTTGAAACTGTGTTTCAGACATAACCATGTTTCATCGAAATGTACAGCTGTGTATCGTCCGCATAGCAGTGAACGTTAACATTATGTTTCCGAATGACATCATCAAGAGGTAAAAGATATAGTGAAATCAATAGTGGTCCTAAAACAGAACCTTGAGGAACACCAAAACTTACAGTTGATTTGTCTGAGGAGAACCATCCACAAAGATAAACTGATACCTTTCCGACAGATAAGACCTAAACCAGGCCAGAACTTGTCCTTGTCTACCAATGTGGGTTTCCAATCTCTCCAAAAGAAGGTGGTGATTGATGGTGTCAAAAGCCGCACTAAGGTCTAGGAGCACAAGGACAGAGGCGGAGCCTCGAGCTGACACCATTAAAAGGTATTTTACCACCTTCACGAGTGCAGTCTCAGTACTAAGATGGGGTCTTAAACCAGACTGAAGCATTTTGTATACATTGTTTGTCTTCAGGAAGGCAGTGAGAGGACTTCCGGCGCCGACAGAGATGGCCGCCTCACTTCGCGTTCCTAGGAAACTATGCAGTTTTTTTTACTCGCATTAACATCTGCTAACCATGTGTATGTGACAAATAAAATTTGATTTGATTTGATTTGAGTTGCTACGCAACAGCTTTTTCTACAATTTTCAATTTGTCAGAGGCTTTGGCAGCTCAAATCAAATCAAATTTATTTGTCACCTACACATGGTTAGCAGATGTTAATGTGAGTGTAGCGAAATGTTTGTGCTTCTAGTTCCGACAATGCAGTAATAACCAGCAAGTAATCTAGCTAACAATTACAAAACTACTACCTTATATACACAAGTGTAAGGGGATAAAGAATATGTACATAAAGATATATGAATGAGTGATGGTACAGAGCGGCATAGGCAAGATACAGTAGATGGTATCGAGTACAGTATATACATATGAGATGAGTATGTAAACAAAGTGGCATAGACCCCATAACGGGTGGAGGAGAGACCAGAGAAGGCTCAGCCTCTGACTCCTACTCGATGCTTCATGGCGAGAACTGGTTGAAAGTTTCTGTAGGCTGAATGAGTGACAGCGGTTGAGCATTCTGACAGCATTTCATTCCAGAAGCCAGAAGTAGCAGAAGTATGTGGACACCTGCTCATCGAACATCTCATTCCAAAATCATATGCATAAATATGGGGTTGGTTCGCCCCGTCGCTGCTATAACAGCCTCCAATTTTCTGGGAAGGCTTTCCACTAAATGTTGGAACATTGCTGCGGGGACTTGCTTCCATTCAGCCACAAGAGTATTAGTGAAGTCGGTCACTGATGTTGGGTGGTTAGGCCTGGCTCGCAGTCTGCGTTCCAATTCATCCCAAAGGTGTTCGAAGGGGAAGAGAACAGCTCTCTGTGCAGGCCAGTCAAGGTCTTCCACACCGTCTCAACAAACCATTTCTGTATGAACCTCGCTTTGTGCACAGGGGCATTGTCATGTTGAAAGTGACTGAACTAATTTGTAGGGGTGTCGACATACTTTGTATATATAGTGTATGTACGGTGTAATTCGATTTTTATTGTTGTGTTCATGCAGGGCTCATTTGCAAAAGAGACCGTGGTCTCAGCATGACTCCCTGCTGAAATAAAGGTTAAATTTAAAAAATGTAATCATTTAAAAATAGAATGTGATCATTTTTAGTCACGGAAAAAAACCACAAGGCTATCTGTTTTAAGTTTCAAAATATCCAAAATTAACTTTTTCACTTCTAAGTAAAATACCTTTTTGTGGGATTCTAATAAGGCTACAATGTTGTTTGATTTATTGTTTGAACAGTCGCTGTGATTATAGTTGGTTATCAACGGAAAATAGACTGCTTATTTAATGCTAAGCTATACCAAGACAGCAATCTTGAAATTGAAGTGATTTTGAAGTTGATTAGCTTGAGAAGAAAGAAGTTGATTAGCTTCCCACATCACCATGTGAAATATTCAGATTTATAATTCAATAATTTGCCCTGAAAAATACTCTTATACTTGCCAGTGTAACCTACAACCTTATCCCATTTTGATGTGAATGTATTCACTCCCATATCAGATAAAAATAGAATGTCATCATGTTTTGTTTCACAGACACAAATCACATATCTCAAAGCTGTTTTTACCAATAGCCTGGAATCACTAGTAATTATTTTTAAACAAAACACCTTTTGGGGGGGTATACGGCTACATTGCTGTTTGGTTCAATGTCTGAACAATTATATTTGCTTATCAATGCAAAATACGCTACTTTGATGCATAGCATATAACAGGGTTCCCCTACTGGCGTCCCGCAGGCTGAATTTGGCTATAGAACAGATCAATGAACCAAGCGAGCTTCAATGTCTACACAACACTGCCCCCATGGCTGCGCACAGAATGATACAGCACATTCCAATTTTCATGTGGCACGGGATTACGGCGAATGTCGGTGTGCACTACAACTAGACGCCCTTTTGTGACACTCAGAATCTTCAGAACCTTCTGTAGGGTATAAAATCGCCTATAATTGAAGTTGAAGGCTGACCAGAGTACTGCAGGCTTCCATTAGCAACTAAATTATCCTTCTTCTGTGTACGACTTAAAAATAATTGGTTCAAGGACATACAATACATCTGGTGTAGTAGTGTAAATATGTACAGCATATACTGTATGTATGTATGTATGTATGTATGTATGTATGTATGTATGTATGTATGTATGTATGTATGTATGTATGTATGTATGTATGTATGTATGTATGTATGTATGTATGTATGTATGTATACATATACATACATAGAGTACCAGTCAAAAATTTGGACACACCTACTCATTCAAGGCTTTTCATTTTTTGTACTATTTTCTATGTTGTAAAATAATAGTGAAGACATCAACACTATGAAATAACACATATGGAATCATGTAGTAACCAAAAAAGTGTTAAACAAATCAAAATGTATTTTTAATTTTAGATTCTTTAAAGTAGCCACCCTTTGCCTTGATGACAGCTTTGCACACTCTTGGCATTTTCTCAACCAGCTTCACCTGGAATGCTTTTCCAACAGTCTTGAAGGAGTTCCCACATATACTGAGCACTTGTTGGCTGCTTTTCCTTCACTCTGCGTCCCAACTAGTCCCAAATCATCTCAATTGGGTTAAGGTCGGGTGATTGTGGAGGCCAGGTCATCTGATGCAGCGCTCAATCAATTATAGTCCCACTAAGCGCAAACCAGATGGGATGGCATATCGCTGCAGAAAAGCACCCCCACAAAAGCACCCCCACACCATCACCTCCTCCTCCATGCTTCACGGTGGGAACTACACATGCAGAGATCATCCGTTGGAACCAAAAACCAAAATCTCAAATGTTGATTTATCAGACCAAAGTTCAGATTTCCACCGTTCTAATGTCCTTTGGTTGTGTTTCTTGGCCCAAGAAGTTTTCTTATTATTATTGGTGTCCTTTAGTAGTGGTTTCTTTGCAGCAATTTGACCACGAAGGCCTGATTCACGCACTCCTCTGAACAGTTGATGTTGAGATATGTCCGTTACTTAGCATTTATTTGGGCTGCAGTTTCTGAGGCTGGTAACTCTAATTAACTTATCCTCTGCAGCAGAGGTAACTCTGGGTCTTCCTTTCATGTGGCAGTCCTCATGAGAGCCAATTTCATCATAGCGCTTGCTAGTTTTTGTGACTGCACTTGAAGAAACCTTCAAAGGTTCTTGAAATTTTCCACATTGACTGACCTTCATGTCTTAACGTAATGATGGACTGTCATTTCTATTTGCTGTGTTTGCCATAATATGGACTTGGTCTTTTACCAAATAGGGCAATCTTCTGTATACCACTCCTACCTTGTCACAACAAAACTGATTGGCTCAAACGCATGAAGAAGGAAATAAATTCCACAATTCAATTTGAACAAGGCACACCTGTTAGTTGAAATACATTCCAGGTGACTACCTGGTTGAATCTGGTTGAGAGAATGCCAAGAGTGTGCAAAGCTGTCATCAAGACAAAGGGTGGCTACTGAGAATCTAAAATATATTTTGATTTGTTTTAACACTTGTTTGGTTACTACATGATTCCATATGTGTTATTTCATAGTGTTGATGTCTTCACTATTATTCTGCAATGTAGAAAATAGTGAAAATAAAGAAAAACCCTTGAATGAGTACATATTTACACAAATTGATCACAAAGATTGCCACTTTCCATTTCACTATAATGGGGATACTGTTTTCTTCTAACAATGCCTGCAGTACAGCAGTCGACCTTGAACTTACGTGGCTTCAATGAGAGGGGGCAGTCATTCTCCCCTGGTGTGCACACAAAAATACAGTGTGTTGGGTGGAACAGTGTTTACAGAAGACTCTCTGATCTGCAAATGTTGTTTGTGTGCAGCACCTGATTAGCTCTCTGAAACGGGAGGGCCAGTGCTGTGTGCATGCATATGTATGTGTGTGTGTGCCCATGACCTAGGGTACTGCACTGGTGTTGAGCTAGTCTAAACAGAGTGTGTGACAACTGATCGCTGGTGGCAGCAATCTATTCCTGAAATGGAGTAGGACTCTGTGTGTTTGAGAGAAATGAGAGAAATGCAGAGAGAGAGAGAGAAACACACACACATAAAACCAGCATGAACAATGAAAGTAGTAGACATGCCCCTGAACCTAGTGCTGTATTACATGTCTATGTCCTCACCCAGTCTGAGGAGAGTGCATTTGTGTGTGTCTTAGTGTGTGCGTACAAGCATGTGTGTATGTGTGAGAAAACTCATTCAGTGCTATAAAGTGAATCAGACCTGAATCAACTTAATCAGAAAGTCACTAATGAGCTATACTTAACAGGTGATAAGAGAAAGAGCAGAGGTGGAGGAGAAAGGATCCCACCGCCAGAAACACCGGAAAGAAGTGAAAAATACAGGGAGAAAAGAGGGGAGAGACGTGGAGGGGAGTCAGGAGGGAAGGCTCTGTGTAAGATCTGGTACTTTTGGGATAAACACATCTCACATTTGAATTTGGGTAATGAGTCTCCAACAGGTTAACCCGCTCCCCACTCCCCCCACACATATACACACCAACACACACACACATGCACACATATATAGGCAACACTAACTATCAGCAGGTCAGTAGCTAGACATGGGGCTGATTTCACTGGAACGCTTTAAATATTCTAAACCCCCTGCTATCTACTTGCCTGGCTACCGGGACTCCATGCTCTGGCCAAACACTACGCCACGCCCACAGACGTTAGTTTCTACCTCGCCAACCCTTCACCGGATGCGAACACATTCATTGCCATCGTCCAGAAACCGATCGGTTGGGCAAGAACCAAAACACACGTGGGTAAATTCGGTTAGAAAATGAGTCATTGGCTTTGATCCTCTGATTGGTTAGAGACGATCCAATTACTGATGACTTAGTAATTTACAACACCCCTCGTGTCCCACAACACCACAAACTAGTTCAATAATGGCACTCTCAGACTGAAGAATGTAGGGAACGACAGAGCAGTGAAAGAACTCAATGTGAGTCGTCAGGCTATCTATCTACAGAACTGACTGAGAGAGATGAGAGAACTGACTGAGAGAGATACAGCAAGAGAGGGGGAGATGGAGAAGGGAAGGGGAAATATGGAGAGATGGGGGGGGTCACCCAAGTCACGGACTATTCTCTCTACTACCGCACGGCAAGTGGTACCGGAGCGCCAAGTCTAGGTTCAAAAGACTCCTTAACAGCTTCAAATATACACCCAGACATTTGTTTTCTTCACTGCTGCTACTCACAGTTTATTATCTATGCATAGTCACTCTACCCCTACCTACATGTACAAATGACCTCGACTAACTTGTACCCCCGCACATTTACTCGGTACCTGTAAATACAGTGGCCTCGTCATTGTAACGTAATTTTACAGTGTTACTTTTTACTTGATTTTATTTATAGTGAATATGTTCTTAAATTTCTTGAACTACACTGTTGGTTAAGGGCTTGTAAGTAAGCATTTCACTGTAAGGTGTTGCTTTCGGCACGTGACAAATAATATTGTATTTGATTTGATTTGGAGGAGAGGGAGCATGGGGTAAGGGGTGAGAGAAAAAGCGACAGAGAGAATGACAAAAATAGAGGGGGAAAAAAGGGAAAAAGCAGAAGTGCTGCAGGAGAAGAACTGAGTTCTAAATGTGAAGAGAAAAAGCTCATTAATATTATCTTAGTTCCCCCTGAATGTTCAAATTAAATTAAATTAAATCTCTGTCTCTTCATGTCTGCGCTTACAATGTCCCCAATAACAACTAGGATATATCTGTTACCTAACTCTACAAATCTGTCTGTGTAACCTAACTACACACACGCAGACACACAAGCACACACGCACACTCACACGCATGCACACACACACGCACATGCAAACGCATGCACACACACACACACACTTGCACACACAGAGACACCCACAAATGTACCAACACACTATACCTCCCTAAAACTATCTAGACACCACCCTCCCACAGTATTGTATCTATTGATACTCACGGCATGGAAACTCCAGGAGTAGTGCCTTGAACAACACCAAGATCCATTCATGGCCTTTGTCGATCTCTCCAAGGCCTTAGAAACTGTGAGCAGGGAACTACTATGGGCCATTCTACTCAAATTTGTCTGCCCACTCAAATTTATTTACATCCTTTGCAAGTTCCATGATGGGATGATGGCTTGGATGGCCATAGCAAGGCAGGAGTCGTGCCCTTCATAGTATGCACTGGTGTGAGGCAGGGGTGCGTGCTGGCACCTGTACTATCCAAGGAACAGTGTCAATCCCTATGTCATCACAGTGTGACTTATGTTTGTTGTTGTTGAATGCTGTTGAAGGCCGAATCCTGAACTAAAGACCTTGGTTTAAAAGCTGATAGTGTTTTTATATACTTTTATTCTATTTTGAATCCTTCGGCTCTGTTGGGCTATATTGCTGTGAGCGAATCCTGACAGATTCCATGTAGGGGGAGAGACGAGAAAGCCCAGCTAGCCTAGCTGGCTTGACGGTCTCAAATGGAGGCCGCTATTGAGCGTTTCCAGCGTTGCAGGAGCTGTGTTTACTTTGCTTTGTTCCTGGGATAATGTGGACCGCGCTGACTTTCAATGCAGCAACTGCTTTCTTGCAGAGGACTACAGGAGCGAAGTAGCTACTCTTAGCAAGCAAGTAGAAAACGACATAAGCTACTGGGGAACCCAAATCCAGCATTTTTTTTTCTTCTACCCCGGTAGCCTGATGCCGCTCTGGTCTATTGTAAGTTTCACCGCCGTGTTGGCTCTCCACAGCCAACTGACCAGTTCCAGGCAGGGTTCCATCCCCGAAGGGGTCTACCCCTTCCATGGAGAAAGGAGCTGTTCTCAACCCAACCAACCAGCCATGGAGGTGGCAACGGAGGTTTCCATGGATGTTGAGCCCGGAACTGACACAGACCAGAAACAGCTTTGCCGCCCTGGATCCAGAGGTTCTGGCGCCTTTGTCCTTGGTGGCTTTCCAATCAAAATCGGATCTGGAAGCTCTATGGTGAGAGACGTCTTGGTCCCAGAGGCAAAAACCCTGTGCTACCCAGGAGCACGAGTACAGGACATAACAAGGCTGCTTCAGACTGTTCTACCCAGGAGCATGAGTACAGGACATCACAAGGCTGCTTCAGACTGTTCTACCCAGGAGCATGAGTACAGGACATCACAAGGCTGCTTCAGACTGTTCTACCCAGGAGCATGAGTACAGGACATCACAAGGCTGCTTCAGACTGTTCTACCCAGGAGCATGAGTACAGGACATAACAAGGCTGCTTCAGACTGTTCTACCCAGGAGCATGAGTACAGGACATCACAAGGCTGCTTCAGACTGTTCTACCCCAGATGCCGGGAGCTGACTCTGTCGTAGTCCATGTGGGGTTAAACGACATCAGGAGGGCTAGCTCGGGAACATTGATGGATTTTAAAGAACTGATTTTAGCATTAAAAGACTCCAAAAATGTCCAATAATTTCAGGTCCAGTACCATCATTGGTGTGCTAGATCCAGCAGACTGCTGGCATTACACATCTGGCTAAAATACTACTATAGCTCTGCTGGAGTCACTTTTATTGATAACTTTGACACCTTCTGGAAACAGAAGATACTCTACAGGAATGACGGAGTCCATCCAAATCTTTTTGGTTTTGGACTCGCATTTAAAGGCTGCATTGAAGCAATGACTGGTAAATGATCCAAGACCAGCTCAGTTAATCCCTTCCATTGTGACAATGAGTCGTCATAATGCTGCATCAAATGTACATGATCTTAGGGGCATTGTCAAACACAATGTAAGTAATTTAATTTATGTACCCCTAATTGCACCGCATAAACTACCGTTCAAAAGTTTGGGGTTACTTAAACATTTCCTTGTTTTCCATGAAAACATACATGAAATGAAGTGCAAAATGAATAGGAAATATAGTCAAGACAATGACAAGGTTTTAAATAATGATTTTTAATTTAAATAATAATTGTGTCCTTCAAACTTTGCTTTTGTCAAAGAATCTTCCATTTGTAGCAATTACAGACTTGAAGACCTTTGGCATTCTAATTGTCAATTTGTTGAGGTAATCTGAAGAGATTTCACCCCATGCATCCTGAAGCACCGCCCACAAGTTGGATTGGGTTGATGGGCACTTCTTACTTACCATACGGTCAAAGCTGCCCTCACAACAGCACAACAGGGTTGAGATCCAGTGACTGTGCAGGCCACTCCATTATAGACAGAATACCATCTGACTCTGCTGGCCACTCCATTATAGACAGAATATCAGCTGACTGCTTCTTCCCTAAATCGTTCTTGCATAGTTTGGAGCTGTGCTTTGGATCATTGTTCTGTTGTAGGAGGAAATTGGCTCCAATTAAGTGCTGTCCATAGGGTATGGCATGGCGTTGCAAAATGGAGTGATAGCCTTCCTTCTTCAAGATCCCTTTTTACCCTGTACAAATCTCCCACTTTACCAACCCAAAGCACCCCCAGACCATCACATTGCCTCCACCAAGCTTGACAGATGGTGTCAAGTACTCCTCCAGCATATTTTCATTTTTTTCTACATCTCACGAATGTTCTCCTTTGTGATCCGAACACCTCAAACTTATTTTTGTCTGTACATAACACTTTTTAAAAATCTTCCGCTGTCCAGTGTCTGTGTTCTTTTGCCCATCTTAATCTTTTATTTTTATTGGCCAGTTGGAGACATGGCTTTTTCTTTGCAACTCTGCCTAGAAGGCCAGCATCCCAGAGTTGCTTCTTCACTGTTGACGTTGAAACTGGTGTTTTGCGGCTACTATTTAATGAAGCTGCCAATTGCGGACTTGTGAGGTGTCTATTTCTCAAACTAGACACTCTAATGTACTTGTCCTCTTGCTCATTTGTGCACCGGGGCCTCCCACTCCTCTTTCTACTCTGGTTAGAGCCAGTTTGCGTTGTTCTGTGAAGGTAGTAGTACTTAGTGTTGTACGAGATCTTCGGTTTCTTGGCAATTTCATACATGGAATATCCTACATTTCTCAGAACAATAATAGACTGACGAGCTTCAGAAGAAAGTTCTTTGCTTCTGACTATTTTGAGCCTGTAATCGAACCCACAAATGCTGATGCTCCAGATACTCACCTACTCACCTAGAACGCCAATTTTATTGCTTCTTTAATCAGAACAACAGTTTTCAGCTGTGCTAACATAATTGCAAAAGGGTTTTCTAATGATCAATTAGCCTTTTAAAATTATAAACTTGGATTCGCTAACAACGTGCCATTGGAACACAGGAGTGATGGTTTCTGATAATAGGCCTCTGTATGCCTATGTAGATATTCCATTATAAATCATCCATTTCCAGCTACAAAGGTCATTTACAACATTACCAATGTCTACACTCTATTTCTGATAAATTTGATGTTATTTTAATGGAGTTTTTTTGTGCTTTTCTTTCAAAAACAAGGACATTTCTAAGTGACCCCAATCTTTCGAACGGTAGTGTACATCGGTTTATCCTACAACTACTGTAAGTAGTCATCTTGAGCCTATAAACCATTTACGCTGTTAGCACTGAGGTGGTGTGCAATAGTAGGGGGACCACTTTATGCAGCTCACCCTGCACTCAGCTCCAATGTAAATAACATGAGTAAGTCTACCTCTGATAAGCTTCCCAGTAAAGCACTAAAAACAATCAAGCAACTCAGAAAAGTGCTAAAAATAGCCCATATTAAGATATGTAGCCTAAGAAACAATGTCCTTGAAGTCAATAACTTGCTTGTAACAGATGACATTCATATTCTGAAACTCACTTAGATAATACCTTTGATGATACAGTGGTAGAATACATGATTATAACATCTACCGAAAAGACAGAAATGCCAACGGAGGCGGTGTCTATATTCAGTACCACATTCCTGTAAAGCTTAGAGATGATCTAATGTTAAATACTGTTGAAATAATATGGCTACAGGTTCATCTGCCTCACCTAAAGCCCATTATTGTGGTAAGCTGCTATAGACCACCAAGTGCTAACAGTCAGTATCTGGATAATATATGTGAAATGCTTGATAATGTATGTGATATCAACCGAGAAGTATATTTTCAAGGTGACTGGCTATCATCAAGCTGCCCACTCAGGAAAAAACTTAAAACTGTAACCAGTGCCTGCCACCTGAATCAGGTTGTCAGTCAACCCTGGTACTGACAACCTGATCCAGGTGGCAGGCACTGGTTACAGTTTTAATTTTTTTCCTGAGTGGGCAGCTTACAAACAGCACAGGAATGAAATCATCAACATGTATTGGTCACATCTTTACTAATGCTGCAGATATTTGCTTTAAAGCAGTATTGTCGTGGAAAATCGGTTCAAATATGACGCGATCAAGAACTTTGTGAAATCAATAGGCTTTTAATAAAAGAAGTATCGCAAGCCGGAGTGGTCCGCGGAACACACACTTTTTCAGAGCACTTGCCCTGATTTAAACACAAAACATATAAGTCCCTCCCACATGCAAATGAAGTTACATACCAATCAGTGCATCCTGCTTGTTCAGCCCAATAACGCCCACATCTGCTTTCCATTTGATCCTAATGATGACAAGACCCTTGCTTTGACCTAAAGAAAATATACGTCCCTATATGCTTTGACCCTGTAATTAGCTCCATCTGTTCCTTTGTATGTGTGTCTTTATTTCGGATCAGCAGACTATGTGTCTCCTCTGTTTTTAGCGTGCTCAGCTATACTAAAAATACTATACATTCCTCTATTTTCTAGGCTTGCTTTGTCCCTGCATTTAGCTTAATGCATTCTTTATCTCGGATCAGCAGACTATGTGTCTCCCCTGTCATTCCTTCAGCATCTCCATGTCCTAAGAATATGTGAGTTATGTCTATAATCCATCAGTTTGTCACGTTCTTTCAAAATCGAACCCAGAAGCAGACCAGGACAAGGAGAGTAGGAAGAAGGTGAGTCTTTATTTACAAGTGAATGTGAATGGGTAGATATATCCAGGTGGCGTAGCGGGCAGCGGTGGTGAGTTGATGGGAGTAAATAGGTGGATCCAATGGGGTAGCGGAATCCTCCGACGACCAGGTGGGAATGGGGTAAATGATCCGGGTGAGTAACTGAAGACAGAACAAACGGAGGTAAGTTTAAGGCAAGCAATACGTAAAAACAACAAAACAAATTCTATCCAACTTGAGGCTGATACTATGGCACAACATACTGTTCATGGCTAACGATCCGGCAGGGAATGGATGTCAGGTTAGAGCTTTTGAAGGGGAGAGGTGATGATCAGGACAGGTGTGCAGATTACTGATGGGATACAGGTGCGGGTGAACATCGATCTCCCAACAAGCTAATTCGCCCGGCAACCAGACAGGGTGCGTTCCAGGACACCGGAAACACACTCCAGGACAGAAACACAGGCAAACACAGACTCAGGAAGCGGGATTCGTGACAGTACCCCCCTCCGACAAACGCCACCGGGTGGACTACCTGGAGCGCCAGGGTGGAGGCGGTAGAAGTCACGAAGCAGGTCGTCATCAAGGATCTGACGGTGAGGAATCCAACTCCTCTCCTCTGGACCATATCCTTCCCAATCCACGAGATATTGGAAACCTCGACCCCGCCGTCTGGAATCCATTATGCGGCGCACAGTGTAGGCAGGACCACCTCCGATCATCCGAGGAGGAGGAGGACGAGGAGGAGGGGGCAACAGAGGACTGAGGAGAACCGGCTTGAGGCAGGAGACATGAAAGGTGGGGTGTACTCGAAGCGTTGCCGGCAATTTGAGTCGGACCACAACAGGGTTAATGATTCTCTCCACCACAAACGGACCAATGAACCTTGGTGACAGTTTCCTCGACTCAGTCCGTAGAGGAAGATCCCGTGTAGCCAACCAAACCTTATCTCCGATGGTATAAGCGGGAGCAGGAATACGGCGACGATTCGCCTGGATCTGATACCGGTCAGAAACTCTAAGGAGGACCTTCCTGGCCCGATGCCAGGTCCGGTGGCAACGACGAATGTGGGCCTGGACAGAAGGAACCGAAAGATCCCTCTCCTGAGATAGAAACAAGGGAGGTTGGTATCCGTACAGGCATTGGAAGGGGGACATCCCAGTGGCAGATGAAGGAAGGGTATTATGGGCATACTCGACCCAGGGTAATTGAGATGACCAAGAGGTGGGATCAGAGGAGACAAGACAACGCAGTGTGGACTCCATCTTCTGGTTGGCTCTCTCCGCCTGACCATTAGATTGTGGGTGAAATCCATAAGTGAGACTGACTGTAGCTCCAATGGCCAAACAGAAGGATCTCCAGACAGCAGAGGTAAACTGAGGACCACGGTCAGAAACAATGTCACTGGGCAATCCGTGGACCCTGAAAACCTCCCTAACCAGGATCTCGGACATCTCCGTGGCAGATGGAAGCTTGGAGAGAGGAACAAAATGAGCAAACTTGCGAATCTGTCCACAATGGTCAGAATAACCGTGTTCCCAACAGAAGGGGGCAATCCCGTGACAAAATCCAGGGCCAGATGCGACCAAGGTCGCCGAGGAATAGGTAGGGGGTGAAGAAGCCCAGAGCTGGGCCGATTGGTACTTTTGTTCTGAGCACAAACAGGACATGCGGCAACAAACCTCCGGGTATCTTCTCCCATGGCAGGCCACCAAAATCGTCTGCGCAGTAGCGCCATAGTCCGAGCAACGCCAGGGTGACAAGCTATCTTGCTGGCGTGGGACCACTGAAGAACAGCCGAACGGACCGACTCAGGCACGAACAACCGACCAGGTGGACCGTTACCGGGGCCGGGCTGCGTCTGAAGGGCCGCCATCACATCCTCCTCAATCCTCCATGTAACGGCTCCCACGACAAGGTTCTGGGGAAGAATCATCTCAGTCTTGGCCCCACTCTCATCCGTCTTGGAGAACATCCGGGACAAGGCGTCCGCTTTGCCGTTCTTCGACCCAGGTCGGAACGTCAGGGAAAAATTGAAGCGTCCAAAAACAAAGCCCACCTGGCCTGACGGGAGTTGAGACGTTTAGCCGATTGCACGTAAGCCAGATTCTTGTGGTCAGTCCAGACCACAAACGGTTGCTCCGCTCCCTCCAACCAGTGATGCCACTCCTCCAAGGCAAGCTTCACAGCGAGAAGCTCCCGGTTACCCACATCGTATTATCTCTCAGCTGGTGAAAGACGACAAGAGTAGAAGGCGCAGGGATGGAGTTTACCGTCAGTGGAGCTACGCTGGGACAGGATGGCGCCCACCCCACATCAGACGCGTCCACCTCAACAACAAACTGACGGGAAGTGTCAGGTTGAGAGAGAATCGGAGCGTTGGTGAATCGGCTCTTCAAGTTCAGAAATGCTCGGTCTGCCTCAGGAGTCCAACAGAAAATTCTGGTGCAAGACGTCAGAGCAGTTAAAGGGGCGGCCACCCGGCTGTAATCACGGATAAACCTCCGATAGAAGTTCGCAAATCCCAGGAATCTCTGGAGCTGCAATCTCGTACCGGGCCGGGCCCAATCCGGAACCGCCCGAACCTTCTCTTGGTCCATCTTGATCTCACCCCTGGAGATGATGTACCTGAGGAAGGATGTAGTGTGGGCGTGAAAATCACACTTCTCTGCCTTCACAAACAGACGGTTCTCCAATAACCGCTGCAGGACCTGCTTAACATGCTGGATGTGGCTGGAAAGCTCCTTGGAGAAAATAAGGATGTCATCCAGGTAAACGAACACAAACAGACCGATCATATCCCTCAGCACGTCATTCACCAAACTTTGGAACACTGCTGGAGCGTTGGAAAGTCCAAACGGCATCACCTGGTACTCGAAATGTCCCATAGGTGTATTGAATCCAGTCAACCACTCGTCCCCCTCTTTGATCCGAACCAGATGATACGCATTGCGTAAATCAAGCTTCGTAAACACAGTAGCACCCTGTAAAGAATCGAAAGCGGAGCTCATCAAGGGCAAGGGGTACTTGTTCTTGACCGTAATATCATTCAACCCCCGATAATCAATACACGGTCGAAGAGAGCCATCCTTCTTACTCACAAAAAAATCCAGCTCCCAGGGGTGATGAAGAGGGACGAATGAGACCTGCAGCAAGAGACTCCTTTACGTAGGTCTCCAGGGCTTCCCGCTCAGTTCGAGAAATACTGTATAACCGTCCCTTGGGAAAGGCAGCTCCAGGGAACAGCTTAATTGTACAATCATAAGGTCGGTGGGGAGGAAGTGACTGAGCTTTCTGCTTACTGAACACCTCCCCCAACTCGTGATATGTTTCAGGAACCAGGGACAAATCAGGAGGAGCAGACTCACTGACCCGACTGGGGACAGCATGAGAACAGGCAGTCCTGAGGCAGTTAGCATGGCACTCAATGCTCCAACTAGTTACCTTACCAGTCACCCAATCGAACAAAGGATTGTGTTCTCTTAGCCAGGGGTATCCAAGAACCAGAGGAACATGGGGGGAAGGCAAAATGAAAAAAGAAATAACCTCTGAATGATTCCCCGACAACAACATCTTAACCGGTTCAGTCCTCATAGTGATCCGTGCCAGAATACTGCCGTTCAGAGTGGTTGCTTCAATGGCTTCCGGTAATTGCTCCATGGAAAGCCCCAGCTGTTCCACTAAGTCGGCATCAATGAAGCTGTCATCGGCACCTGAATCGATGAAAGCGTTAATCGCTAAACTCTGATTCTTATTTATGAGGGTAGCAGGAAAATGAGGTCTGGCAGGGCTCTTGAGAGGTTGAAACTGGCTCGCTAACAAACCTCCCAAACTTAACGAGCCGAGCAGTATAACGGGCGCAGAGGACAAACGGAGATGTAATGTCCCGAGCTCCCACAGTAGAGGCAGCTGTTGGTCTCACGTCTACGTTGGCGCTCGTCCTTAGTTAACCAGTGCCGCCCCACTTGCATAGGTTCAGGATCTGGCGGGAGGACTCCTCCACTAATCCCGTGTGAAGGAAAATGATCAACCCGTTCTGGTCCACTTCCTGACCCGAATGGTAACCGAGTCTCAGATTGATTAGATGGACCCCACTGCTTCTCCCTCCTTCTCTCTCGGACTCTATTATCTACCCGAATAGCTAAGGTGACCAAGCTGTCTAGATCACTAGGCTCTGGATAGGATATCAGCTCGTCCTTGAGTTGCTCCGACAACCCCTGGTAAAAAGCCGCTTGTAGTGACTCCTCATTCCAACCACTCTCCACAGACAATGTCCTGAACTCGATCATAAAGTCTGCCACCCTGCGAGCTCCTTGGCGAAGAGTGAACAAACGTTTAGCTGCGTCCTTACCTCGGACTGGATGGTCAAAAAGCTTTCTCATCTCTCCCGTGAACTTCTGGTATAAAGCCATGCAGGTCTCCTGTCGTTCCCAAACGGCTGAAGCCCATTCCAGAGCTCTTCCACGCAGCAGTTCAATAACAAAGGCTATCCTAGCCTTGTCAGTGGCGTAAGAATGGGGCTGCAGATCAAACACTAACCCACACTGCATAAGAAAAGAACGGCATCTTCCCAAATCCCCTTCATATTTATCAGTGGTCGGTACCTTGGGTTCACGGAAGGAAACCGCACCAGACACGGCAAGTGAGATGGGTGAAACAGGTGGTGAATGAATCGCCGGCAAACTGAGCTGATCCTGGATTTGTGTCAAGCTAGCAGATAAGTTCTGGATTGAACCCGCTATCTCCTGTAGCGCCGTCTTGTGTTGTCCCAATGTCTTCCCCTGCTGGGTAATGGCATGGCAAACAGAGTCCAGGTCCGCTGGGTTCATCCTTGGCCGGATCGTTCTGTCACGTTCTTTCAAAATCGAACCCAGAAGCAGACCAGGACAAGGAGAGTAGGAAGAAGGTGAGTCTTTATTTACAAGTGAATGTGAATGGGTAGATATATCCAGGTGGCGTAGCGGGCAGCGGTGGTGAGTTGATGGGAGTAAATAGGTGGATCCAATGGGGTAGCGGAATCCTCCGACGACCAGGTGGGAATGGGGTAAATGATCCGGGTGAGTAACTGAAGACAGAACAAACGGAGGTAAGTTTAAGGCAAGCAATACGTAAAAAACAACAAAACAAATTCTATCCAACTTGAGGCTGATACTATGGCACAACATACTGTTCAAATCAAATCAAATCAAATTTTATTTGTCACATACACATGGTTAGCAGATGTTAATGCGAGTGTAGCGAAATGCTTGTGCTTCTAGTTCCGACAATGCAGTAATAACGAACAAGTAATCTAACTAACAATTCCAAAAAACTACTGTCTTAAAAACAGTGTAAGGGGATAAAGAATATGTACATAAGGATATATGAATGAGTGATGGTACAGAGCAGCATAGGCAAGATACAGTAGATGATATCGAGTACAGTATATACATATGAGATGAGTATGTAAACCAAGTGGCATAGTTAAAGTGGCTAGTGATACATGTATTACATAAGGATGCAGTCGATGATATAGAGTACAGTATCTACGTATGCATATGAGATGAATAATGTAGGGTAAGTAACATTATATAAGGTAGCATTGTTTAAAGTGGCTAGTGATATATTTACATCATTTCCCATCAATTCCCATTATTAAAGTGGCTGGAGTAGAGTCAGTGTCATTGACAGTGTGTTGGCAGTAGCCACTCAATGTTAGTGGTGGCTGTTTAACAGTCTGATGGCCTTGAGATAGAAGCTGTTTTTCAGTCTCTCGGTCCCAGCTTTGATGCACCTGTACTGACCTCGCCTTCTGGATGACAGCGGGGTGAACAGGCAGTGGCTCGGGTGGTTGTTGTCCTTGATGATCTTTATGGCCTTCCTGTAGCATCGGGTGGTGTAGGTGTCCTGGAGGGCAGGTAGTTTGCCCCCGGTGATGCGTTGTGCAGACCTCACTACCCTCTGGAGAGCCTTACGGTTGAGGGTGGTGCAGTTGCCATACCAGGCGGTGATACAGCCCGCCAGGATGCTCTCGATTGTGCATCTGTAGAAGTTTGTGAGTGCTTTTGGTGACAAGCCGAATTTCTTCAGACACCGGTCTGCGCATGCTCTGAGGGCGCGGCTCGGGATGCCGTCAGGGCCTGCAGCCTTGCGAGGGTTAACACGTTTAAATGTCTTACTCACTTCGGCTGCAGTGAAGGAGAGACCGCATGTTTTCGTTGCAGGCCGTGTCAGTGGCACTGTATTGTCCTCAAAGCGGGCAAAAAAGTTATTTAGTCTGCCTGGGAGCAAGACATCCTGGTCCGTGACTGGGCTGGGTTTCTTCCTGTAGTCCGTGATTGACTGTAGACCCTGCCACATGCCTCTTGTGTCTGAGCCGTTGAATTGAGATTCTACTTTGTCTCTGTACTGGCCCTTAGCTTGTTTGATAGCCTTGCGGAGGGAATAGCTGCACTGTTTGTATTCAGTCATGTTACCAGACACCTTGCCCTGATTAAAAGCAGTGGTTCGCGCCTTCAGTTTCACACGAATGCTGCCATCAATCCACGGTTTCTGGTTAGGGAATGTTTTAATCGTTGCTATGGGAACGACATCTTCAACGCACATTCTAATGAACTCGCACACCGAATCAGCGTATTCGTCAATGTTGTTGTCTGACGCAATATGAAACATCTCCCAGTCCACGTGATGGAAGCAGTCTTGGAGTGTGGAGTCAGCTTGGTCAGACCAGCGTTGAACAGACCTCAGCGTGGGAGCTTCTTGTTTTAGTTTCTGTCTCTAGGCAGGGATCAACAAAATGGAGTCGTGGTCAGCTTTTCCGAAAGGGGGGCGGGGCAGGGCCTTATATGCGTCGCGGAAGTTAGAGTAACAATGATCCAGGGTCTTTCCACCCCTGGTTGCGCAATCAATATGCTGATAAAATTTAGGGAGTCTTGTTTTCAGATTAGCCTTGTTAAAATCCCCAGCTACAATGAATGCAGCCTCCGGATAAATCGTTTCCAGTTTGCAGAGAGTTAAATAAAGTTCGTTCAGAGCCATCGATGTGTCTGCTTGGGGGGGATATATACGGCTGTGATTATAATCGAAGAGAATTCTCTTGGTAGATAATGCGGTCTACATTTGATTGTGAGGAATTCTAAATCAGGTGAACAGAAGGATTTGAGTTCCTGTATGTTTCTTTCATCACACCATGTCACGTTGGCCATGAGGCATACGCCCCCACCCCTCTTCTTACCAGAAAGATGTTTGTTTCTGTCGGCGCGATGCGTGGAGAAACCCGCTGGCTGCACCGCTTCTGATAGCGTCTCTCCAGTTAGCCATGTTTCCGTGAAGCATAGAACGTTACAGTCTCTGATGTCCCTCTGGAATGCTACCCTTGCTCGGATTTCATCAACCTTGTTGTCAAGAGACTGGACATTGGCAAGAAGAATGCTAGGGAGTGGTGCACGGTGTGCCCGTCTCCGGAGTCTGACCAGAAGACCGCTTCGTTTCCCTCTTTTTCTGAGTCGTTTTTTGGGTCGCTGCATGTAATCCACTCCGTTGTCCTGGTTGTAAGGCAGAACACAGGATCCGCGTCGCGAAAAACATATTCTTGGTCGTACTGATGGTGAGTTGACGCTGATCTTATATTCAGTAGTTCTTCTCGGCTGTATGTAATGAAACCTAAGATGACCTGGTGTACTAGTGTAAGAAATAACACGTAAAAAAAAAAAAAAAACTGCATAGTTTCCTAGGAACGCGAAGCGAGGCGGCCATCTCTGTCGGCGCCGGAAGGCTAACGATCCGGCAGGGAATGGATGTCAGGTCAGAGCTTTTGAAGGGGAGAGGTGATGATCAGGACAGGTGTGCAGATTACTGATGGGATACAGGTGCGGGTGAACATGATCTCCCAACAAGCTAATTCGCCCGGCAACCAGACAGGGTGCATTCCAGGACACCGGAAACACACTCCAGGACAGAAACACATGCAAACACAGACTCAGGAAGCGGGATTCGTGACACAGTTGGTCATTTGGCTGACCCCCTCCTTTGTATATCCCTCTGACCTTTGTATGTCCAGCTATCCTAGGCGCCTATGTGTTTCCAGCTGTCCCATACTCTCATGGCCTTACTCTGGCTTCCTGTCCTATACAATAGACAATGCATTTTACCAGAATGGCAAATGCACTCTATAAGTGTATCTCTCTCTTGTGTTACAGTATCTATGTTCCTCCATATATGTACATAATTTCTCCCATAGTATCCAAATCCATAGGATGTAGTGATCACAGTATAGTAGCTATATCTAGGAAAAACAAAGTTCCAAAGGCTGGGCCTAATATAGTATATAAGAGGTCATACAAGAAGTTTTGTGGTGATTCATATGTTGATGATGTAAAGAATACTTGCTGGTCTGTGTGTGTAATGAGGAGCAACCAGACGCTGCACTAGACTCATTTATGAAACGTAACTACACTATGAAAGGTTTCAAGATTTTAATGCTAACCTACAAAGCATTACATGGGCTTGCTCCTACCTATCTTTCCAATTTGGTCTTGTCGTACATACCTACACGTACGCTACGGTCACAAGAAGCAGGCCTCCTTACTGTCCCAAGAATTACTAAGCAAACAGCTGGAGGCAGGGCTTTCTCCTATAGAGCTCCATTTTTATGTAATGTTCTGCCTATCCATGTGAGAGACGCAGACTTGGTCTCAACAATTAAGTCTTTATTGAAGACTCATCTCTTCAGTAGGTCCTATGATTGAGTGTAGACTGGACCAGGAGTGTGAAGGTGAATGGAAAGGTACTGGAGCAACGAACTGCCCTTGCTGTCTCTGTCTGGCTGGTTCCCCTCTCTCCACTGGGATTCTTCTATCCTGATTCCACTGGTGCTCTTCTATCCTGTCCTTAGGAGGGATGCATCCCTTGAGTCCCTTGAGTCACTGACGTGATCTTCCTGTCCGGGTTGGCGCCCCTTGGGTTGTGCTGTGGCTGAGATCTTTGTGGGCTATACTCGGCCTTGTCTCAGGATAGTAAGTTGGTGGTTGAAGATATCCCTCTAGTGGTGTGGGTGGGGTTATGTCCTGCCAGTTTGGCCCTGTCCGGGGGTATCGTCGGACGGGGCCACAGTGTCTCCCGACCCCTCCTGTCACAGCCTCCAGTATTTATGCTGCAGTAGTTTATTTGTCGGGGGCTAGGGTCAGTCTGTTATATCTGGAGTATTTATCCTGTCTTTTCCGGTGTCCTGTGTGAATTTAAGTATGCTCTCTCTAATTCTCTCTATTTCTCCCTTTCTCTCTTTATCTCTTTCATTCTCTCTCTCGGAGGACCTGAGACCTAGGAACATGCCTCAAGACTACCTGGCCTGATGACTCCTTGCTGTCCCCAGTCCACCTGGCCGTGCTGCTGCTCCAGTTTCAACTGTTCTGCCTGCGGCTATGGAACCCTGACATGTTCACCGGACATGCTACCTGTTCCAGACCTGCTGTTTTCAACTCTCTAGAGACAGCAGGAGCGGTAGAGATACTCTGAATGTTCGGCTATGAAAAGTCAACTGACATTTACTCCTGAGGTGCTGACCTGTTGCACCCTCGACAACCACTGTGATTATTATTATTATTTGACCCTGCTTGGCATCTTGGCCATGTTCTGTTATACTTTCCACACGACACAGCCAGAAGAGGACTGGCCACCCCTCATAGCCTGGTTCTTCTCTAGGTTTCTTCCTATGTTCTGGCCTTTCTAGGGAGTTTTTCCTAGCCACCGTGCTTCTACACTTGCATTGCTTGCTGTTTGGGGTTTTAGGCTGGGCTTCTATACAGCACTTTGTGACATCAGCTGATTTAAGAAGGGCTTTATAAATAAATTTGATTGATTGATTGAAACAAAGATAAATTATATAAAGAATGATAGTAAAAAGCTTTGGGGCACCTTAAATGAATTTTTGTGAAAAAAAAGCCAACTCGGCTCCTTCATTCACTGAATCAGATGGCTCATTCACCACAAAGCCCGCTGATATTTCAAATTACTTTAATGACTTTTCATTGGCAAGATAAGTGTACTTAGGGATGACATGCCAGCAACAAATGCTGACACTACACATCCAAGTATATCGGACCAAATTATGAAAGACAAGAATTGTACTTTGAATTCCGTAAAGTCAGCATGGAAGAGGTGAAAAATTATTGTTGTCTATCAACAATGACAAGCCACCGGGATCTGACAATCTGGATGGAAAAATACTGCGGATAATAGCAGACGATATTGTCACTCCTATTTGCCACATCTTCAATTTAAGGCTACTAGAGAGCGTGTGCCCTCAGGCCTGGCGGGAATCTAAAGTCATTCCGCTACCCAAGAATAGTAAAGCCCCCTTTACTGGTTCAAATTGCAGACCAATCAGCCTGTTACCAACCCTTAGTAAACTTCTGCAAAAAATTGTGTTTGACGAGATTCAATGCTATTTCACAGTAAACAAATTGACAACAGAAGTTCAGCATGCTTATAGGGAAGGACACTCAACAAGCACAGCACTTACACAAATGACTGATGAGAAATTGATGAAAACATTATTGTGGGGGCTGTCTTGTTAGACTTCAGTGCAGCTTTTGACATTATTGATCATAGTCTGTTGCTGAAAAAAACATATGTTTTATGGCTTTACACCCCCTGCTACAATGTGGATCAAGAGTTACTTATCTAACAGAACACATAGGGTGTTCTTTAATGGAAGCCTCTCAAATATAATCCAGTTAGAATCAGGAATTCTCCAGGATAGCTGTTTAGGCCCCTGACCTTTTTCAATTTTTACTAATGACATGCCACTGACTTTGAGTAAAGCCAGAGTGTCTATGTATGCGGATGACTCAACACTATACACGTCAGCTACTACAGTGACTGAAATGACTGCATCACTCAACAAAGAGATGCAGTCAGTTTCAGAGTGGGTGGCAAGGAATAAATTAGCCCTGAATATTTCTAAAAATATAAGCATTGTATTTGGAACAAAACACCCACTAAACCCTAAACCTCAACTAAATCTTGTAATAAATAATGTGGAAATTGGGCAAGTTGAGAAGACTAAACTGCTTGGAGTAACCCTAGATTGTAAACTGTCATGGGCAAAACATATTGATGCAGTAGTAGCTAAGATGGGGAGAAGTCTATAGAAGTCTAGAGCTAATATTAATAATATGCATGTCAATCTCTCCTGGCTGAAAGTGGAGGAGAGATTGACTTCATCACTACTTATAATTATGAGATGTATTGACATGTTGAATGCACCAACTGTCTATCTAATCTACTGGCACATAGCTCGGACACCCATTAATACCACACAAGACAAGCCACAAGAGGTCTCTTCACATCCCTAAGTCCAGAACAGACTATGGGAGGCACACAGTACTACTGTACATAGAGCCATGACTACATGGAACACTATTCCACATCGAGAAACTGACGCAAGCAGTAGAATTAGATTTAAAAAACAGATAAATAAAACACCCTATGGAACAGCGGGGACTGTGAAGCAACACAAACATTGGCACACACACACACACACACACACACACACACACACACACACACACACACACACACACACACACACACACACACACACACACACACACACACACACACACACTATACACACATTGATTTAGTACTGTAGATACAGTGGGGCAAAAATGTATTTAGTCAGCCACCAATTGTGCAAGTTCTCCCACTTAAAAAGACGAGAGAGGCCTGTAATTTTCATCATAGGTACACTTCAACTATGACAGTCAAAATGAGAAAAAAAATCCAGAAAATCACATTGTAGGATTTTTAATGAATTTTTTTGCATATTATGGTGGAAAATAAGTATTTGGTCAATAACAAAAGTTTATCTCAATACTTTGTTATATACCCTTTGTTGGCAATGACAGAGGTCAAATGTTTTCTGTAAGTCTTCACAAGGTTTTCACACACTGTTGCTGGTATTTTGGCCCATTCCTCCATGCAGATCTCCTCTAGAGCAGTGATGTTTTGGGGCTGTTGCTGGGCAACACGGACTTTCAACTCCCTCCAAAGATTTTCTATGGGGTGGAGATCTGGAGACTGGCTAGGCCACTCCAGGACCTTGAAATGCTTCTTACGAAGCCACTCCTTCGTTGCCCGGGTGGTGTGTTTGGGATCATTGTCATGCTGAAAGACCCAGCCATGTTTCATCTTCAATGCCCTTGCTGATGGAAGGAGGTTTTCACTCAAAATCTCACGATACATGGCCCCAGAGCATGAACGCTGCCCACTCCCCTGGCCGGTCCTGGCAATAAGACCTCTGAAACCTACCCACATCGTGGTTTACTCTCTTCGCCTGCCCGTTATGCTCGGGGTGAAAACCTGAGGTGAGGCTGATCGAGACCCCAAGATGCCCTCCAGACCCTCGAAGTGAACTGGGGACCCCGTAGTGCCGGAAGACGTGTGTAAACAAGGCGTCGGCAGTCTGTAGGGCCGTAGGGAGACCGGGCAGAGGGAGGAGATGGCAGGACTTAGAGAAATGATCCACAACAACCAGGATCGTGGTGTTTCTCTGTGATGGAGGAGATTAGTCAGGAAATCGATCAACAGGTGTGACCATGGCCGCTGTGGAACGGATAAGGGGTGTAGCTTACCTCTGGGCAGGTGCTTAGCCTTACACTGGGCGCACACCGAGCAGGAGGAAACATAAACCCTCACGTCCTTAGCCAAAGTGGGCCACCAGTACTTTCCAATCAGACCGATGCCTGGATGACCAGTGGAGGGTGACGTGTGGGCCCAATAGATCAGCCGGTCACGGACAGCAGACGGAACGTACAGACGCCCAGCGGGACACTGAAGGGGAGCTCAATGTCAGGGTGAAAAGGGTGTAAAATATGGCCCACCTTGCCTGGCGAGGGTTCAGTCTCCTCGCCTCCCGGATGTAATTCAGATTGCGGTGGTCAGTCCAGATGAGAAAAGGGTGTTTAGGGTGTTTAGCCCCCTCAAGCCAATGTCTCCACGCCTTCAAAGCCTTGTCGACAGCCAACAGCTCCCGGTCCCCGGTCCCCCACGTCATAGTTGCGAGCCCTCAGGTGACCAAAGGCCCGGTCTGCTTCAGCTGACCACTGCAATCGTAACGGTCCCCCCTTCAGCAGGGAGGTAATGGGAGCCGCTACCTGACCAATAGCCCGGATAAACCACCAGTAGTAATGAGCAAACCCTAGAAACCGATTCACCTCCTTTACCGTGGTGGGAGTCGGCCAATTACACACGGCTGAGATGCGGTCACTCTCCATCTCCACCCCTGAGGTGGAAATGCGGTACCCTAGGAAGGAGACGGACTGCTGGAAGAACAGACATTTCTCAGCCTTGGCGTACAGGTCATGCTCCAACAGTAGACCAAGCACCTTGCACACCAGAGACACATGCTCGGCGCGTGTAGATGGAGTATATCAGAATGTCATCAATATACACCACTACACCCTTCCCATGCAGGTCCCTGAAAATCTCGTCTACGAAGGCTTGGAAGACTGATGGAGCATTCATCAACCTGTATGGCATGACGAGGTACTCATAATGCCCTGAGGTGGTACTGAACACCGTCTTCCACTCGTCTCCCTCCCGGATACGCACCAGGTTGTAAGCACTCCTGAGATCAAGTTTGGTGAACAAGCGCGCCCCGTGCATTGACTCAATCGCTGTGGCAATAAGAGGTAGCGGGTTACTGTACCTCACAGTTATCTGATTAAGTCAATACATGGGCACAGACCTACCTCCTTCTTCTTCACAAAAAATTAACTCGAGGAGGCGGGGGAAGTGGAGGACCAAATGTACCCCTGACGCAGGGATTAAGAAAACTCAGACGCAGGTTCTTCCAAAACATCTCCATCTCCACTCCAAAGTCAAGCCATCTGCATCACCACAATTCTTTACAGCTGTGAAGCCTGGGTCACCTTGCCACATCAAGCTGTTTGAGAGATTCCATATAGGATGCCTGCAGCGCATTCTGGGAATAACCTGGCGGGACTGTGTGCTCCATACAGGAATTGCTAAAACCAACTGCAAGAGTATGGAGGCCACCGTCACCCAACACCAACTGAACCACTGGCTCGGGCATGTCATCAGATTGTCTCAGGAGCACCTGTAGCAGAAGATCCTGTATGGCCAGCTACACCTTGGTTTGCGGTCTACAGGGGGGCAGATGAAGCGCTACAAGGACCAGCTGAAAACATTGCTGAAGAAGTGCAACAATTAACCCACAGACCTGGAGGGCACAACAGCTAGAGCGGTGTACAGAGGTGAGGAGGAAAGGAATGAGCACAAAGATACCGCAAAAACAGCTCAGGAGACATGCAACCATGCCTGCCTTCACCAACACAGACATACACTGAGTATATCAAACATTGAGAACACCTTACTAATATTGAGTTGCACCTCTACAAGGTGTCGAAAGCATTCTACAGGGATGCTGGCCCATGTTGACTCCAATGCTTCCCACAGTTCAAATCAAATCAAATCAAATGTAGTTATGTCCAGTTATGTCAAGTTGTCTGGATGTCCATTCGCCAAAAGCCACATAATACACCTGAATGGATTGCTGCAAATATGTAAATACCACGGGAGTTCTTGATACACACGGGAAACTGTTGAGCGTGAAAAACACAGCCGCGTTGCAGTTCTCGACACAAACCGGGGCGCCTGGCACCTACTAACATTTTTGTCTTGCCCATTCACTGTCTGAATGGCACGCATACACAATCCATGTCTCGATTGTCTCAAGGCTTGAAAATCGTGCCTTCAGAAAGTATTCCAACCATTTGATTTTTTCCACATTGTGTTGTGTTATAAAGTGGGATTAAAATGGATGTAATTGTCATTTTTTGTCAACGATCTACACAAAATACTGTAATGTGAAAGCAGAAGAAAAATGCTAAAAACAAAGTGAAAATAAAACACTAACATATTTTGATTAGATAAGTATTCAATCCCCGGAGTCAGTACATGTTAGAATCCCCATTGGCAGGGATTACAGCTCTAAATTCTGTGTTAGTCTCTAAGAGATTTGCAAACCTGTATTATACAAGCTCTGTCAAGTTGCTTGTTGGTCATTGCTAGACAGCCATTTCAAAGACTTGCCATACATTTTCAAGCCGATTTATGTCTAAACTAGGCCACTCAGGAACATCCAATGTCTTCTTGGTAAGTAACTCTAGTGAGCAGCTTTTTACTGCAGTCAATTACCAAACAAGTCCTCTTTGGCCTCATGGGTGGAATGTTAATAATATTTTTCATCATTTCATAATTAATAAAAATGTCTATGTAAAACAGTTTCATTATATTTCAGTCTTTTGTGATTTATATAAAGTGTAATATTGGGATGCAAACTGAAAATGTAATACATTTTAACTCTATATCTGACATGGTAGAGGGGTTTTATTATTTCTAAGCCTATAACCATGTGTGTGAGGTGTATACTTTTGTTTCAAAGTAGATTGGTTTAAGACTACTGTACCAAGAATCACTCTGAGCGACCCTGATTTAGTGCATTGCTGAAAAGTATATTTGTCTCCCAGTGTCTGATGGAAAGCAGACTGAACAACGTTTTCTTCTAGGACCTTGCATGTGTGTAACGTTCTGACCTTAGTTTTGTTGTTATGTCTTTGTTTTAGGTTGGTCAGGGCGTGAGTTGGGGTGGGTAGGCAAATAAACATCATGAACATGTACCACACTGCGCATTGGTCCGATATTTCCTACTCCTCCTCCTCAGAGGAGGAGGAGTCTCCCGCCTGTCCAGCGCTGCCGGAATCTCCAGTCTGTCCAGCGCTGCTGGAATTTCCCGTCCATTCGGGGCCGCTGCTAGGGTCCCCAGTCCGAGGTCTGCGGCGAGGGTCGCCGCTCTAAAGGCACCACGGAGGCGGGTAAAGAAGCGGACAAAGACTATGGTGGAGTGGGGTCCACGTCCCGCGCCAGAGCCGCCACTTCGGACAGACGCCCACCCAGACCCTCCCCCTCCCTGTCACGTTCTGACCTTAGTTTTTTTGTTTTTGTTTTAGTATGGTCAGGGCATGAGTTGGGGTGGGTAGTCTATGTTCCTTTTTCTATGTTGTGGTTGTGTTTGGCCTGGTATGGTTCTCAATCAGAGGCAGGTGTCGTTAGTTGTCTCTGATTGAGAATCATACTTAGGTAGCCTTTTCCCACCTGTGTTTTGTGGGTGATTATTTTTCTGTGTCAGTGTTTGTTCCACACGGGACTGTTTCGTTTGTTTCGTTTATACACGTTGTTATTTTGTATTTCAGTGTTTAGGCAAATAAACATCATGAACACGTACCACGCTGCGCATTGGTCCGATATTTCCTACTCCTCCTCAGACGAGGAGGATGACGAACGTTACACTGTGCTTAGCTCTATTCCTTTTATTTTTATTTTAAAAAATCCCTTGTCTTTGCTGATGACAAGCATACACATAACATGTTGCAGCCACCACCATGCTTGAAAATATGAAGATTAGTACTCAGTGATGGATTTTCCCCAAACATCCTTGTTGCAAACAGGATGTGTGTTTTGAAAATATTAGTATTTTTACAGGCTACCCTCTTTCACACTGTCATTTAGGTTAGTGATGTGGAGAAACTACATTTTTTTGTTGTTGTTGCAGCTTTTGACATTATCAATCATAGTCTGCTGCTGAAAAACTGATTTGTTATGGCTTTACACCCTCTGCTATAATGTGGATAAAAACGTACTTATCTAACAGAACACAGAGGGTCTTCTTTAATGGAAGCCTCTCAAACATGATCCAGGTAGAAGCCTGTCTATAATAAAGTGTTGCTCTGCATTCTTAACAACACTATCAATAAGGCAGGTCCTACAGGCCCTGTTTATTTCACAACTGGACTACTGTTCAGTAATGTCAGAACAGGGCAGCAGGGCTGGCCCTTAAAAGTACACAGAGAGCTAACATTAATGACATGCATATCAATCTCTCATGGCTGAAAGTGGAAGAGAGATTGACATTTTCATTACTTGTTTTCGTAAGAGATGTTGACAAGCTGAAGGTACCGAGCTGTCTGTTCAAAATACTAGCACACAGCTCAGACACCCATACATACCCCCACAAAACATGGCACCATGTCTCTTCACAATCTCCAAGTCCAGAACAGACTATGGGAGGTACTACACAGAGCCATGACTACATGACCCTCTATTTCACATCAGGTAACTGATGCAAGCAATAGAATCAGATTTAAAAAGCAGGTAAAAATACATTTTGTGGAACAGCGGGGACTGTGAAGTAACACAAACACAAACACAGGCACAGACACATGCATACACACACATGATAACACATGCACTATACACACACATACACATTCATTTTGTGTTGTAGATATGTGGTAGTGGAGTATGGGCCTGAGGGCACACACTTAGTGTGTTGTGAATTCTGTAATGAACGTATTGTAATGTTTTTAAAATGTTAACTGCCTTAATTCTGCCGGATCCCAGGAAGAGTAGATGCTGCCTTGGCAGCAGTTAATGGGATCCATAATAAATACAAATAATATTACAAAACTACAATATTGTTGATCCATCCTCAGTTTTCTCCTATCTCAGCCATTTAACTCTGTAACTGGTTTAAAATCCCCATTGGTGAAATCCAAGTGGTTTCCTTCCTCTCGGGCAACTGAGTTAGGAAGGACGCCTGTATCTTTGTAGTGACTATCCAAAGTGTAATTAATAACTTCACCCATGCTCAAAGGGATATCAATGTCTGCTTTTTTTTTTAAATCTAGCAATAGGTGCCCTTCTTTGCAAGGCATTGGAAAACCTCCCTGGTCTTTGTCATTGAATCTGTGCTTGAAATTCACTGAGGGACCTTACAGATAATTTGATTATTCCACATTGACATTATGAGGTATTGTGTTTAGATCAGTGACACAAAATCTAAATTTAAACAATTTTAAATTCAGGCTGTAACACAACAAAGTTTGGAAAAAGTCTAGTACTGAGAATACTTTCTGAAGGCACTATAAAGTTTGTAGATCTCGGATGGGACTCTACAGCCACCAAAGAATTCACTGTTAACTCAGAAGTCATCATCGGCTACGACGGACTACCATAAGTGTGATTATAGTGATGTGAGAGCAACAAAATCTCACCGTCTGACACAATCTGAATACAATATTCAACATTTGTCCAGATAAACGTTAAGTTTAAATGTTGAACTTTAGGCATTCATTCTGATTGGTAAACCCCATCCCAAACCTTAACCCTTAAACTTTATGGGTTACGGTTTGGATAGGGTTCAAACAGAAACAACTCAACGGTTATGTTTAGGCACCCACAACTCCCTAGCAAGTCACAAGCCTCTGCTTGATGGTAATGGTGCTCGAAGTTGCCCCTAGTGGACGAACATCGAATATTGCATTGGATCTGGAGTGACCTGGCTGGTGGTGGTTTGAGGGAGTGTCAGTATGTATGACCAGTGCAGTAGGAGAAATAAGGCCTAAGAGCAGCCGGGGAGAGAGTGTGTAGGCCTGTAATACCCCTCATATGTGTGTCTGGGTCTTCATACGTTTGTGTGTGTGTGTGTGTACAGTTCGATCATCATAAGATAAGCAACCCTCCACCCCTGGTGAGAGCCTGATAAACTAATACATTCTCACACATTGGACTGAGTTCCACGGTAACCCCTGGGGGTGCCATTTAAAGGGTGCGACCGTAGATTACCTCCAGTGACCCCAACCCCAGAGGTAAAATGTCATCATTACTCCTGGGCCATTCTGATTGGATATGAAGATGGTTGCGAAGCCAATCATCATACATTATTCATCCCCAGATATATTGTTCATGTATAGAGACCCAGAGAGAGATTAGACTGACAGCAGGGGTGTTGTATGCCTCAGTCTAATGATTTGCATTGCCTTGCATTTGATCTTAAAAAACTGAAACATTTAAAAAAGTTTTTAGTCACGTGTTTCATGTCAAACGTTTTGCTCTACAAAGGGATTGGTTTATAATTTACTGTTGCAGAGATTTGCCCAGAGAGATAGTCATCAGCGATGACGAGATAGGATTAGATATGATATGATTACATATTCCGCCAGCAGATGTCTGTCTCCATTATTTAATAACATTATTACATTAATGTGAGCAATTTCCCTAATGTCATATAAGGCCAGAGTGAGAGAGATAGGGACAGGGGGGGGGGGAGAGACAGCTGATAATGACATCAGATTCTGTGGTTAGAGTACTGTGTCATATCTGTCATAACTGATAAACAGGTCATGCACAGTAAGAATGTATTGCAAAATTGTATCCTGCACTGGGCGTGATCTGGTGATGCTTGGCGCCAGACTGCTCTGCTTAGACCACTGCGCCACTGCAGTTCACAATGCTCTTTCAAGCCTCAATACTTATTAAGCCTTCCCTTAACCATAGCCCTAATCTGAGCCACTCGGAATGAATGACTAAGCTGTTAACCTTTGTGTTGTTTCTGTTTTAACCCTGTAACCACATGGAATTAACCCTGTAAACATAGGGAATTAATCCTGTAAACATAGGGAATTAACCCTGTAAACATAGGGAATTAACCCTGTAAACACATGGAATTAACCCTGTAACCATAGGGAATTAACGCTGTAAACATAGGGAATTAACCCTGTAACCACATGGAATTATCCCTGTAAACACATGGAATTAACCCTGTAAACACATGGAATTAACCCTGTAAACACATGGAATTAACCCTGTAAACACATGGAATTAACCCTATAAACACATGGAATTAACCCTGTAACCATAGGGAATTAACGCTGTAAACATAGGGAATTAACCCTGTAACCACATGGAATTATCCCTGTAAACACATGGAATTAACCCTGTAAACACATGGAATTAACCCTGTAAACACATGGAATTAACCCTGTAAACACATGGAATTAACCCTGTAAACACATGGAATTAACCCTGTAACCATAGGGAATTAACGCTGTAAACATAGGGAATTAACCCTGTAACCACATGGAATTATCCCTGTAAACATAGGGAATTAACCCTGTAACCACAGGGAATTAATCCTGTAAACATAGGGAATTAACCCTGTAAACACATAGAATTAACGATGTAAACATATGGAATTAACCCTGTAAACACATGGAATTAACCCTGTAAACACATGGAATTAACGCTGTAAACATAGGGAATTAACCCTGTAACCACATGGAATTATCCCTGTAAACACATGGAATTAACCCTGTAAACACATGGAATTAAACCTGTAACCATAGGGAATTAACGCTGTAAACACATGGAATTAACCCTGTAAACACATGGAATTAACCCTGTAAACACATGGAATTAACCCTGTAAACACATGGAATTAACCCTGTAAACACATGGAATTAACCCTGTAAACACATGGAATTAACCCACATGGAATTAACCCTGTAAACACATGGAATTAACCCTGTAAACACATGGAATTAACCCTGTAAACACATGGAATTAACCCTGTAAACACATGGAATTAACCCTGTAAACACATGGAATTAACCCTGTAAACACATGGAATTAACCCTGTAAACACATGGAATTAACCCTGTAAACACATGGAATTAACCCTGTAAACACATGGAATTAACCCTGTAAACACATGGAATTAACCCTGTAAACACATGGAATTAACCCTGTAAACACATGGAATTAACCCTGTAAACATAGGGAATTAACCCTGTAACCACACCCTGTAAACACATGGAATTAACCCTGTAAACACATGGAATTAACCCTGTAAACACATGGAATTAACCCTGTAAACACATGGAATTAACCCTGTAAACACATGGAATTAACCCTGTAACACATAACCCTGTAAACACATGGAATTAACTGTAAACACATGGAATTAACCATGTAAACACATGGAATTAAACCACCCTGTAAACACATGGAATTAACCCTGTAAACACATGGAATTATCCCTGTAAACACATGGAATTAACCCTGTAAACACATGGAATTAACCCTGTAAACACATGGAATTAACCCTGTAAACACATGGAATTAACCCTGTAAACACATGGAATTAACCCTGTAAACACATGGAATTAACCCTGTAAACATAGGGAATTAACCCTGTAACCACATGGAATTATCCCTGTAAACACATGGAATTAACCCTGTAAACACATGGAATTAACCCTGTAAACACATGGAATTAACCCTGTAAACACATGGAATTAACCCTGTAAACATAGGGAATTAACCCTGTAACCATAGGGAATTAACCCTGTAAACATAGGGAATTAACCCTGTAACCACAGGGAATTAACCCTGTAAACATAGGGAATTAACCCTGTAAACACATGGAATTAACACTGTAAACATATGGAATTAACCCTGTAAACACATGGAATTAACCCTGTAAAAACATGGAATTAACGCTGTAAACATAGGAAATTAACCCTGTAACCACATGGAATTATCCCTGTAAACACATGGAATTAACGCTGTAAACACATGGAATTAACCCTGTAAACACATGGAATTAACCCTGTAAACATAGGGAATTAACCCTGTAAACACATGGAATTAACCCTGTAAACACATGGAATTAACCCTGTAAACACATGGAATTAACCCTGTAAACACATGGAATTAACGCTGTAAACATAGGGAATTAACCCTGTAAACATAGGGAATTAAAATTGTAACCATAGGGAATTAACCCTGTAACCATAGGGAATTAACCCTGTAAACATAGGGAATTAACCCTGTAACCATAGGGAATTAACCCTGTAAACACATGGAATTAACCCTGTAACCATAGGGAATTAACGCTGTAAACATAGGGAATTAACCCTGTAACCACATGGAATTATCCCTGTAAACACATGGAATTAACCCTGTAAACACATGGAATTAACCCTGTAAACACATGGAATTAACCCTGTAAACACATGGAATTAACCCTGTAAACACATGGAATTAACCCTGTAACCATAGGGAATTAACGCTGTAAACATATGGAATTAACCCTGTAACCACATGGAATTAACCCTGTAAACACATGGAATTAACCCTGTAAACATAGGGAATTAACCCTGTAACCACATGGAATTATCCCTGTAAACACATGGAATTAACCCTGTAAACACATGGAATTAACCCTGTAAACACATGGAATTAACCCTGTAACCATAGGGAATTAACCCTGTAAACACATGGAATTATCCCTGTAAACACATGGAATTAACCCTGTAAACACATGGAATTAACCCTGTAAACACATGGAATTAACCCTGTAAACACATGGAATTAACCCTGTAAACACATGGAATTAACCCTGTAAACACATGGAATTAACGCTGTAAACATAGGGAATTAACCCTGTAAACACATGGAATTATCCCTGTAACCACATGGAATTATCCCTGTAAACACATGGAATTAACCATGTAAACACATGGAATTAACCCTGTAAACACATGGAATTAACCCTGTAAACACATGGAATTAACCCTGTAAACACATGGAATTAACGCTGTAAACATATGGAATTAACCCTGTAAACACATGGAATTAACCCTGTAACCATAGGGAATTAACCCTGTAAACATGGAATTAACCCTGTAAACACATGGAATTAACCCTGTAAACACATGGAATTAACCCTGTAAACACATGGAATTAACCCTGTAAACACATGGAATTAACGCTGTAAACATAGGGAATTAACCCTGTAAACATAGGGAATTAAAATTGTAACCATAGGGAATTAACCCTGTAACCATAGGGAATTAACCCTGTAAACACATGGAATTAACCCTGTAACCATAGGGAATTAACGCTGTAAACATAGGGAATTAACCCTGTAACCACATGGAATTATCCCTGTAAACACATGGAATTAACCCTGTAAACACATGGAATTAACCCTGTAAACACATGGAATTAACCCTGTAAACACATGGAATTAACCCTGTAAACACATGGAATTAACCCTGTAACCATAGGGAATTAACGCTGTAAACATATGGAATTAACCCTGTAACCACATGGAATTAACCCTGTAAACACATGGAATTAACCCTGTAAACATAGGGAATTAACCCTGTAACCACATGGAATTATCCCTGTAAACACATGGAATTAACCCTGTAAACACATGGAATTAACCCTAAACACATGGAATTAACCCTGTAAACATAGGGAATTAACCCTGTAACCACATGGAATTATCCCTGTAAACACATGGAATTAACCCTGTAAACACATGGAATTAACCCTGTAAACACATGGAATTAACCCTGTAAACACATGGAATTAACCCTGTAAACACATGGAATTAACCCTGTAAACACATGGAATTAACGCTGTAAACATAGGGAATTAACCCTGTAACCACATGGAATTATCCCTGTAAACATAGGGAATTAACCCTGTAAACACATGGAATTAACCCTGTAAACACATGGAATTAACCCTGTAAACACATGGAATTAACCCTGTAAACACATGGAATTAACCCTGTAAACACATGGAATTAACGCTGTAAACATATGGAATTAACCCTGTAAACACATGGAATTAACCTTGTAACCATAGGGAATTAACCCTGTAACCATAGGGAATTAACTCTGTAAACATAGGGAATTAACCCTGTAACCATAGGGAATTAACCCTGTAAACACATGGAATTAACCCTGTAACCATAGGGAATTAACGCCGTAAACATAGGGAATTAACCCTGTAACCACATGGAATTATCCCTGTAAACACATGGAATTAACCCTGTAAACACATGGAATTAACCCTGTAAACACATGGAATTAACCCTGTAAACACATGGAATTAACCCTGTAAACACATGGAATTAACCCTGTAACCATAGGGAATTAACGCTGTAAACATAGGGAATTAACCCTGTAACCACATGGAATTATCCCTGTAAACATAGGGAATTAACCCTGTAACCACAGGGAATTAACCCTGTAAACATAGGGAATTAACCCTGTAAACATAGGGAATTAACCCTGTAAACACATGGAATTAACGCTGTAAACACATGGAATTAACGCTGTAAACATAGGGAATTAACCCTGTAACCACATGGAATTATCCCTGTAAACACATGTAATTAACCCTGTAAACACATGGAATTAACCCTGTAACCATAGGGAATTAACCCTGTAAACATAGGGAATTAACCCTGTAACCACATGGAATTATCCCTGTAAACACATGGAATTAACCCTGTAAACACATGGAATTAACCCTGTAAACACATGGAATTAACCCTGTAAACACATGGAATTAACCCTGTAAACACATGGAATTAACCCTGTAAACACATGGAATTAACCCTGTAAACATAGGGAATTAACCCTGTAACCACATGGAATTAACCCTGTAAACATAGGGAATTAACCCTGTAACCACAGGGAATTAACCCTGTAAACATGGAATTAACCCTGTAAACACATGGAATTAACCCTGTAAACATGGGGAATTAACCCTGTAAACACATGGAATTAACCCTGTAAACATAGGGAATTAACCCTGTAAACATATGGAATTAACCATGTAAACACATGGAATTAACCCTGTAAACACATGGAATTAACCCTGTAAACACATGGAATTAACCCTGTAAACACATGGAATTAACCCTGTAAACACATGGAATTAACCCTGTAAACACATGGAATTAACCCTGTAAACACATGGAATTAACCCTGTAAACACATGGAATTAACGCTGTAAACATAGGGAATTAACCCTGTAAACACATGGAATTAACCTTGTAACCATAGGGAATTAACCCTGTAACCATAGGGAATTAACCCTGTAAACATAGGGAATTAACCCTGTAACCATAGGGAATTAACCCTGTAAACACATGGAATTAACCCTGTAACCATAGGGAATTAACGCTGTAAACATAGGGAATTAACCCTGTAACCACATGGAATTATCCCTGTAAACACATGGAATTAACCCTGTAAACACATGGAATTAACCCTGTAAACACATGGAATTAACCCTGTAAACACATGGAATTAACCCTGTAAACACATGGAATTAACCCTGTAACCATAGGGAATTAACGCTGTAAACATAGGGAATTAACCCTGTAACCACATGGAATTATCCCTGTAAACACATGGAATTAACCCTGTAAACACATGGAATTAACCCTGTAAACACATGGAATTAACCCTGTAAACACATGGAATTAACCCGTAAACACATGGAATTAACCCTGTAACCATAGGGAATTAACGCTGTAAACATAGGGAATTAACCCTGTAACCACATGGAATTATCCCTGTAAACATGGAATTAACCCTGGGAATTAACCCTGTAACCACAGGGAATTAACCCTGTAAACATAGGGAATTAACCCTGTAAACACATAGAATTAACGATGTAAACATATGGAATTAACCCTGTAAACACATGGAATTAACCCTGTAAACACATGGAATTAACCCTGTAAACATATGGAATTAACCCTGTAACCACATGGAATTATCCCTGTAAACACATGGAATTAACCCTGTAAACACATGGAATTAACCCTGTAAACACATGGAATTAACCCTGTAACCATAGGGAATTAACCCTGTAAACCATGGAATTAACCCTGTAAACACATGGAATTAACCCTGTAAACACATGGAATTAACCCTGTAAACACATGGAATTAACCCTGTAAACACATGGAATTAACCCTGTAAACACATGGAATTAACCCTGTAAACACATGGAATTAACCCTGTAAACACATGGAATTAACCCTGTAAACACATGGAATTATCCCTGTAAACACATGGAATTAACCATGTAAACACATGGAATTAACCCTGTAAACACATGGAATTAACCCTGTAAACACAGGGAATTAACCCATGGAATTAAAACACATAATTAACCCTGTAAACACATGGAATTAACCCTGTAAACACATGGAATTAACCCTGTAAACACATGGAATTAACCCTGTAAACACATGGAATTAACCCTGTAAACACATGGAATTAACCCTGTAAACACATGGAATTAACCCTGTAAACACATGGAATTAACCCTGTAAACACATGGAATTAACCCTGTAAACACATGGAATTAACCCTGTAAACACATGGAATTAACCCTGTAAACACATGGAATTAACCCTGTAACCACATGGAATTAACCCTGTAAACACATGGAATTAACCCTGTAAACCATGGAATTAATGTAAACACATGGAATTAACCCTGTAAACACATGGAATTAACCCTGTAAACACATGGAATTAACCCTGTAAACACATGGAATTAACCCTGTAAACACATGGAATTAACCCTGTAAACACATGGAATTAACGCTGTAAACATGGAATTAACCCTGTAAACACATGGAATTAACCTTGTAACCATAGGGAATTAACCCTGTAACCATAGGGAATTAACCCTGTAAACATAGGGAATTAACCCTGTAAACATAGGGAATTAACCCTGTAAACACATGGAATTAACGCTGTAAACACATGGAATTAACGCTGTAAACATAGGGAATTAACCCTGTAACCACATGGAATTATCCCTGTAAACACATGTAATTAACCCTGTAAACACATGGAATTAACCCTGTAAACACATGGAATTAACCCTGTAAACACATGGAATTAACCCTGTAAACACATGGAATTAACCCTGTAACCATAGGGAATTAACGCTGTAAACATAGGGAATTAACCCTGTAACCACATGGAATTATCCCTGTAAACATAGGGAATTAACCCTGTAACCACAGGGAATTAACCCTGTAAACATAGGGAATTAACCCTGTAAACACATGGAATTAACACTGTAAACATATGGAATTAACCCTGTAAACACATGGAATTAACCCTGTAAAAACATGGAATTAACGCTGTAAACATAGGAAATTAACCCTGTAACCACATGGAATTATCCCTGTAAACACATGGAATTAACGCTGTAAACACATGGAATTAACCCTGTAAACACATGGAATTAACCCTGTAAACATAGGGAATTAACCTGTAAACACATGGAATTAACCCTGTAAACACATGGAATTAACCCTGTAAACACATGGAATTAACCCTGTAAACACATGGAATTAACCCTGTAAACATAGGGAATTAACCCTGTAAACATAGGGAATTAAAATTGTAACCATAGGGAATTAACCCTGTAACCATAGGGAATTAACCCTGTAAACATATGGAATTAACCCTGTAACCATAGGGAATTAACCCTGTAAACACATGGAATTAACCCTGTAACCATAGGGAATTAACGCTGTAAACATAGGGAATTAACCCTGTAACCACATGGAATTATCCCTGTAAACACATGGAATTAACCCTGTAAACACATGGAATTAACCCTGTAAACACATGGAATTAACCCTGTAAACACATGGAATTAACCCTGTAACCATAGGGAATTAACCATGTAAACACATGGAATTAACCCTGTAAACACATGGAATTAACCCTGTAACCATAGGGAATTAACCATGTAAACACATGGAATTAACCCTGTAAACACATGGAATTAACCCTGTAAACACATGGAATTAACCCTGTAAACACATGGAATTAACCCTGTAAACACATGGAATTAACCATGGAATTAACCCTGTAAACCATGGAATTAACCCTGTAACACATGGAATTAACCCTGTAAACACATGGAATTAACCCTGTAAACACATGGAATTAACCCTGTAAACACATGGAATTAACCCTGTAAACATAGGGAATTAACCCTGTAACCACAGGGAATTAACCCTGTAAACACATGGAATTAACCCTGTAAACACATGGAATTAACCCTGTAACCACATGGAATTAACCCTGTAACACATGGAATTAACCCTGTAAACATGGAATTATCCCTGTAAACACATGGAATTAACCCTGTAAACACATGGAATTAACCCTGTAAACACATGGAATTAACCCTGTAAACACATGGAATTAACTCTGTAAACACATGGAATTAACCCTGTAAACACTTGGAATTAACCCTGTAAACACATGGAATTAACCCTGTAAACATATGGAATTAACCCTGTAAACACATGGAATTAACCCTGTAACCATAGGGAATTAACCCTGTAACCATAGGGAATTAACCCTGTAAACATAGGGAATTAACCCTGTAACCATAGGGAATTAACCCTGTAAACACATGGAATTAACCCTGTAACCATAGGGAATTAAAGCTGTAAACATAGGGAATTAACCCTGTAACCACATGGAATTATCCCTGTAAACACATGGAATTAACCCTGTAAACACATGGAATTAACCCTGTAAACACATGGAATTAACCCTGTAAACACATGGAATTAACCCTGTAAACACATGGAATTAACCCTGTAACCATAGGGAATTAACGCTGTAAACATAGGGAATTAACCCTGTAACACATGGAATTAAATTATCCCTGTAAACACATGGAATTAACCCTGTAAACACATGGAATTAACCCTGTAAACACATGGAATTAACCCTGTAAACACATGGAATTAACCCTGTAAACACATGGAATTAACCCTGTAACCATAGGGAATTAACGCTGTAAACATAGGGAATTAACCCTGTAACCACATGGAATTATCCCTGTAAACATAGGGAATTAACCCTGTAACCACAGGGAATTAATCCTGTAAACATAGGGAATTAACCCTGTAAACACATAGAATTAACGATGTAAACATATGGAATTAACCCTGTAAACACATGGAATTAACCCTGTAAACACATGGAATTAACGCTGTAAACATAGGGAATTAACCCTGTGTAAACACATGGAATTATCCCATGTAAACACATGGAATTAACCCTGTAAACACATGGAATTAACCCTGTAAACACATGGAATTAACCCTGTAAACATATGGAATTAACCCTGTAAACACATGGAATTAACCTTGTAACCATAGGGAATTAACCCTGTAACCATAGGGAATTAACCCTGTAAACATAGGGAATTAACCCTGTAACCATGGAATTAACCCTGTAAACACATGGAATTAACCCTGTAACCATGGAATTAACGCCGTAAACATAGGGAATTAACCCTGTAACCACATGGAATTATCCCTGTAAACACATGGAATTAACCCTGTAAACACATGGAATTAACCCTGTAAACACATGGAATTAACCCTGTAAACACATGGAATTAACCCTGTAAACACATGGAATTAACCCTGTAAAACATAGGGAATTAACGCTGTAAACATAGGGAATTAACCCTGTAACCACATGGAATTATCCCAGTAAACACATGGAATTAACCCTGTAACCATAGGGAATTAACCCTGTAAACATAGGGAATTAACCCTGTAACCACATGGAATTATCCCTGTAAACACATGGAATTAACCCTGTAAACACATGGAATTAACCCTGTAAACACATGGAATTAACCCTGTAAACACATGGAATTAACCCTGTAACCACATGGAATTATCCCTGTAAACACATGGAATTAACCATGTAAACACATGGAATTAACCCTGTAACACATGGAATTAACATGGAATTAACCCTGTAAACATAGGGAATTAACCCTGTAACCACATGGAATTATCCCTGTAAACATAGGGAATTAACCCTGTAACCACAGGGAATTAACCCTGTAAACATAGGGAATTAACGCTGTAAACATAGGGAATTAACCCTGTAACCACATGGAATTATCCCTGTAAACACATGGAATTAACCCTGTAAACACATGGAATTAACCCTGTAAACACATGGAATTAACCCTGTAAACACATGGAATTAACCCTATAAACACATGGAATTAACCCTGTAACCATAGGGAATTAACGCTGTAAACATAGGGAATTAACCCTGTAACCACATGGAATTATCCCTGTAAACACATGGAATTAACCCTGTAAACACATGGAATTAACCCTGTAAACACATGGAATTAACCCTGTAAACACATGGAATTAACCCTGTAAACACATGGAATTAACCCTGTAACCATAGGGAATTAACGCTGTAAACATAGGGAATTAACCCTGTAACCCACATGGAATTATCCCTGTAAACATAGGGAATTAACCCTGTAACCACAGGGAATTAATCCTGTAAACATAGGGAATTAACCCTGTAAACACATAGAATTAACGATGTAAACACATGGAATTAACCCTGTAAACACATGGAATTAACGCTGTAAACACATGGAATTAACGCTGTAAACATAGGGAATTAACCCTGTAACCACATGGAATTATCCCTGTAAACACATGGAATTAACCCTGTAAACACATGGAATTAACCCTGTAAACACATGGAATTAACCCTGTAAACACATGGAATTAACCCTGTAAACACATGGAATTAACCCTGTAAACACATGGAATTAACCCTGTAAACACATGGAATTAACCCTGTAAACACATGGAATTAACCCTGTAAACACATGGAATTAACCCTGTAAACACATGGAATTAACCCTGTAACCACATGGAATTATCCCTGTAAACACATGGAATTAACCATGTAAACACATGGAATTAACCCTGTAAACACATGGAATTAACCCTGTAAACACATGGAATTAACCCTGTAAACACATGGAATTAACGCTGTAAACATATGGAATTATCCCTGTAAACACATGGAATTAACCATGTAAACACATGGAATTAACCCTGTAAACACATGGAATTAACCCTGTAAACACACGGAATTAACCCTGTAAACATAGGGAATTAACCCTGTAAACACATGGAATTAACGCTGTAAACACATGGAATTAACCCTGTAAACATAGGGAATTAACCCTGTAACCACATGGAATTAACCCTGTAAACATAGGGAATTAACCCTGTAAACATAGGGAATTAACCCAGTAAACATAGGGAATTAACCCTGTAAACATAGGGAATTAAGCCTGTAAACATAGGGAATTAAGCCTGTAAACATAGGGAATTAACCCTGTAAACATAGGGAATTAACCCTGTAACCACATGGAATTAACCCTGTAAACATAGGGAATTAATGCATAAAAAGTAGACCATCCATAACATGCCAAATTTTGAAGGGAAACAATGAGATCTTGTGGGAAAGGACACATGCTATACCACACACATGTTAAAACCTCTTAGGGATAGTGAGACGCTAGCGTCTCAAGTGGCCAATAGCCTCGGGAAATGCATAGCGCCAAATTCAAATAAAACGCAATAAAACTCAAACTTTCATTAAATCACACATGCAGGGTACTCAATTAAAGCTACACTCGTTGTGAATCCAGCCAACATGTCTGATTTTAAAAATGCTTTTCGGCGAAAGCATGAGAAGCTATTATCTGATAGCATGCACCCCCCCTGAACCACCTGAACAAGTTGTAAACAGCCGGCGCTACACAAAACGCTGAAATAAAATATAAAACATGCATTACCTTTGACAAGCTTCTTTGTTGGCACTCCAATATGTCCCATAAACATCACAATTGGTCCTTTTTTTTCGATTAATTCCCGTCCATGTATACCCAAAATGTCCATTTATAAAGCAGGTTTGATCCGGAAAAAAACAGCTTTCCAAAACACAACGTCACTACAAAACATTTCAAAAGTTGCCTATAAACTTTGCCAAAATATTGTAATATATTGTAATATTGCTACTTTTGTAATACAACTTTAGGTATTTTTAAACGTTAATAATCGATCAAATTGTAGACGGGGCAAACTGTATTCGATAGAGAAAGTAAACAAAACATGCCCCTTTTTCCCTCTTGCGTAACTCTCAACAGTGTAACGTTGTTCCAGGATGTGCCTCTTCTTCGTTTCACCAATGATTAACTTCAACCCAATTCCAAAGACTGGTGACATCCTGTGGAAGTCGTAGGAACTGTAAAATGGGCGCTATCTAATTTCCCTTGGCAAAGACAACTGAGGGAATTGTCAGAAGAAAAAAAAGGCTTTTATTCTGAACAGTTTTTCCTTGGGGTTTTGTCTGCTACATAAGTTCTGTTATAGTCACAGACATGATTGAACCAGTTTTAGAAACTTCAGAGTGTTTTCTATCCTCACCTACTAATCATATGCATATAATATATTCCTGGCATGAGTAGAAGGAAGTTGAAATTGTGCACGCTATTTATCCAAAAGTGGAAATGCTGCCCCCTATCTCTAAGAAGTTTTAACGATACTGTATAATAGCATACTAAACACATGCTTATGAAATAAGCATGTGTTTACGCAGTCATTTACGCAGTCATTTTTGTCACATATACAGTGGTTGGTAAGTGTTATTTGATGTTATGAATAAAAAAAACTTCCACATGAGAGTGTGTTTGTGTTGTCGCCTACTCTGAATAAAGTGTAACTTTTGTCACTGTCAACAAAACATTTTTGGTCAGCACAGGAGAGAATAGATGTGTGTGTGTGTGTGTGAGGGAGGGAGGGAGGGAGGGAGCGAAAATGGTGATGTGAGAAGATAACCTTGTCAGTCAGCCCATCGGCAACATTTTATGTAAATACTGAGAAACATTGTCAAATGCACTCATCCATGCACGCACGCACGCACAGACACAGAAACATTCACTCACACGCAAAGAAGCATGCATGAACACACAGACAAATACACGCAGTTAGTAGCCGCAGTGGGCTGTTTCTCAGATTTGAGGGGGGGTGTATCTGTTCAGGCTTTCTGCCAAACACACTGCTGCCAAAAACAACTGTAGGACCATATCTGTGGAACACACACACAAACACACACTTTCACAAAGACATGCATGCACACACACACACACACACACACACACACACACACACACACACACACACACACACACTCTCTCTCAGAAAGACATGCATGTACACACACATAGACACACACACACACTTTCACAAAGATGTGCATGTGCACACACCAGAGGAGTGGACTCGAGTCACATGACTTGGAGTCACAAATTTGATGACTTAAGAGTTGACTTTGACTTGGAGCCTCAAGACTTGGGACTCAACTTTGACTTGAAACTGATGACTTCAAATGATCTGGCCAGGTTTTGTAACATTTTGTCACTCATTTTGTTGCACAGTCTGTGTTGATTACTCTCAATGCAGCCAGAGACAGTATCACACTCGCATAAAAAATCGATTGGCTAATGAAACGCACACCCGGCCCTCTGAGTGGACTAGTAAACCGTCAATCAACAAGAGTCGGGTGAGTTAGAGCAGTGAGAAGGTTTTGTGGGTTGCAAGTGTGAAACTGAATGGGAAATATATATGACATATTTTAATAGGCTACATAGGCCTATAGCCTACCATTTGTATTTTATATTTATACCGTTAACTTATTTGATCTGGTGACTAACATAGGCCTATGGCTTTACACCAAATTCTTGTTTAAAAAAACATCTAATCTGTGCTTCAGAAGTTAAAAGTTGTGCACCTTGACTGTTGACCAATGACTGGTCATCGGCAAAGGCGGGAGCATATGATCAGTGATCAGAAAGCGCCTGGAAAATCAGAGTAGCCTACCTACAAATAGCCACGGGAAGTAGGGGTGCAGCACCCCTTGAAAAGTTTTAATACATTGTTTTACAATGTGATAATAATTGAACATGACATGTTTTCATAAAAGTGGTGCACTGGGCCTTTACTCGTCCTGTCTATAGCCGTCTCTAGGGCCAAGTATTTATTTTTTGGACCATTTTCTTTTTTCACAAAGTCGTGCACTGGACCTTTGATAGTCCTGCATTAGCCGATTGATATAGCCGTCTGTAGCGCTGGGTCTTTACAAGTCCTGTATTAGCAGACCGATATATCCTTCAGTAGCACAGGCAAAAACAATTCCTGAGCTAGCGAACAGATTACTGATTTGATTACAGCTATAGGATTGGGTGCAGTACACACCTCAAATTGTAGGGAGAGAGGAAATGAATATGCAACAATTATTACATAATCAAAATGTGTTGTAGACGAAACAATGAAAAAGGCTCTCTGGTAGCCTCACTAAATGGACAAACTGAGAAATCGGGGGAGAAGGGCCTTGGCCAGGGAGGTGACCAAGAACCTGGTGGTCACTCTGACAAAGCTCCAGAGTTCCTCTGTGGAGATGGGAGAACCTTCCAGAAGGACAACCATCTCTGCAGCCCTCCACCAATCAGGACTTTATGGTAGTGGCCAGAGTTTGCCAAAAGGCAGACCATGACAAACAAGATTCTCTGGTCTAATGATACCAAGATTGAATATCACGTCTGGAGGAAACCTGGCCCTATGCCTACAGTGAATCATGGTGGTGGCAGCATCATGCTGTGGGGATGTTTTTCAACGGCAGGGACTGGAAGACTAGTCAGGATAGAGGGAAAGATGAACAGAGAAAAGTACAGAGAGATACTTGATGAAAACCTGCTCCAGAGCGCTCAGGACCTCTGACAAGGGAGAAGGTTCACATTCCAACAGGACAATGACCCTATGAACACAGCCAAGACAATGCCGGAGTTGCTTTGGGAGAAATTTCTGAATATCCATGAGTAGCCCAGCCACAGCCCGAACTTGAACCATATCTAACATCCCTGGAGAGACCTGAAAATAGCTGTGCAGCAACGCTCCCCATCCAACCTGACAGAGCTAGAGAGGATCTGCAGAGAAGAATGGGAGAAACTCCCCAAATACAGGTGTGCCAAACTTGTAGCGTCATACCCAAGAAGACTCAGGGCTGTAATCGCTGCCAAAAATGCTTTAACAAAGTACTGAGTAAAGGGTCTGAATACTTATGTAAATGTGATATTTCAGTTTATTTTATACATTGCAGAAAAATGTAAAACCCTGTTTTTGCTTTGTCATTGTCAGTATTGTGTGTAGATTGATGAGAGGAAAAAAACAATGTAATCCATTTTAGAATAAGACTGTAGTGTAACAAAATGTGGAAAAAGTTAAGGGGTCTGAATACTTTCAGAATGCACTGATACACATGCTGTGTTGATCTAAGTGCTATAGCAGTCAGTATAGGCACTGGATGTATTGATAGTCCTATACAGATGTAGTATCTTAATTTGACCACCCTGTTGCTGGAGAACTTTCCTGCAATGCTGGACATTTTAAACTTGTAGTGTATGAGGTTTAAAAATGCTTTTGAAGTTTACAATTTCCACTTTCAGACTTGATTTTCCCAAATGAATCAACCCCTACAAAAATGTCCATTAATTATAATCCACATACAAAACAAGACGAGTGAAAAACCGAAACAGCCCTATCTGGTGCAACAAACACAGAGACAGGAACAATTACCCACAAAACACTCAAAGAATATGGCTGCCTAAATATGGTTCCCAATCAGAGACAACGATAAACACCTGCCTCTGATTGAGAACCACTCTAGGCAACCATAGACTTACCTAGACTACTTCACTAAACCACAATCCCATAAACTACAGAAAAAACCTAGACAAAACACACCACATAAATACCCATGTCACACCCTGGCCTGACCAAAATAATAAAGAAAACACAAAATACTAAGCCCAGGGCGTGACACTGTCTCAAATTAAGATCCTATCTGTAGCATCCTCTGCTGAACAGAGAGAAAATACCTTGAAGATTAGAACACACTGAGAAGGAAACAACTATATTTCTGCTCTTATAATGGTACTGGCATAGAGAGAGAGATAGTTGTATTACCCAATGTGTAAAACAATCTCCTCTCATCTCCTCCAGAAGGTTGCTTGTTCAAATCCTGGATCGGCAGATACAGTGTGTGTGATTAATCAGTAAGATAGTTTCAGATCCTAGGTACCATCTCCTGCCCTTGTACCCTTAAGCTCAAACAGCCCCAGGGCATCTAACATGCCCATTTAACATCACTCCATCATTATCACTGATGTATCCTTTAACTTCAGCTCATTAATCAGCCTTAATTATTCATTAGTCTTAATTGTCTTTCTGCCCGCTTGGGTAATTAAATTAAAGGTCCAGCTCATTGGGACTGACCCCACTGTCTTCCACTGGGAAGGGAGGAGGGAGAGAGGGGTGAGGGAGAGAGGAGGAGAGGGATGAGGGATGAGGGGAGAAATAAAGAGGGGAGAGGGAGAAAGAGATTGACAGAGGAGAGGAAGAGATAATGAGAAAGATAAAGACAGAGGAGAGGGAGAGATAATAAGAAAGAGAGATGAGAGGGAGAGATAATGAGAAAGAGAACAAGAGAGGAGAGGGAGAAATAATGAGAAAGAGAAAGACAGAGATGGAGAGATAATGAGAAAGAGAAAGACAGGAGAGGGAGAGATAATGAGAAAGAGAGATGAGAGGGAGAGATAATGAGAAAGAGAATGAGAGAGTAGAGGGAGAAATAATGAGAAAGAGAAAGAGAGATGAGAGGGAGAGATAATGAGAAAGAGAATGAGAGAGTAGAGGGAGTAATAATGAGAAAGAGGGAGGAGAGGGAGAGATAATGAGAAATAGAAAGAGAGAGGAGAGGGAGAGATAATAAGAAAGAGAAATAGAGTAATATGATGTTAGTGAGGAAATAGAGTGATGAGAAGAGAGAGAGTAATATTGGTAATGATTTAACTCATAAGGGGAGGCGGTGTTCTACTAAGCTAACATATGGAATTGTTTTCATATGGTTATACCATGGATCATTTTGCTATTCGATTTTGAATATTAGGACCCATGTAGGAATATCATTTTTTAAATATAAATGATTTGATATAATAATATACTAGATACACCCCCCTCCCCCCCCCCAGATATCTCTAACTTAAACCATCGGAATTTTGTGGGGATTTTTGTATTATGTGTGTGTGTTTGTGTTTGTTTGTGTGTATTAGCCTCACTCGCTTTGATGAGTGCCCTACACCCCAGGTCATGCACTGTCTCGGTTCTCTATATAAACCAGTGTGTTTATGTGTGTGTGTATATAGGCCTGAGAGTGTTTGGGTGAGTGTGTGTTGTGTAAAACACGCTTACTCTCATATCGTTCGCGGTGACTTGCACAGCCCCGAGGGCCGAAATGCAACATCAGTTAGAGAGAAAGAGACAGAGAAGGAGAGAGAGAGAGAGAGCGAGAGCGAAAGAAATAAGTAGTTTTCCCATGATAGAACGCGAGCTGCTTTTCTCCCGCTGTAACTGAAAGGCGGGCAGACAGGGTCTAGGCTCTGGGAGTGAATTAGAACTCTCCGCTATATCTATTACCGGGTAACTGTCTCCCCGGGTCGGAGGGTGTACCACCATCACATACACACTCCCGGTCTCGGAAGTTTAATTGATTTAAGGACATCTGTATTAAACAGCCATCGGCTGCCTCCACGAGTCCGGAAGAACCACCTAGTTAGAAATAGCATACTACTTGCTGTCTGACGTCCTCTCTGCCCCTGTCGATCCATCTCTCTTTTTCTTTCTCGTTCTAGCTCACACACGCGCGCGCACCTTCCTCTATCACACACTAACACTGGAAAGTTTGATTGCGTTGGCTCGTGGTCAAGAAGACAGCGTTTTTAACGGAATCAGCCAGTCGATGTCAGAGAGACCATCCCTCTCCTGGCCCGGAACAGGGCACCCTCAAAACGTTTAACGGATACCGGGACAGCCAGCGAGCAGGTTCTTGGCTCCGCAGCGGGTCCTGTTTCGCATGGACAGCTGTTATTAGCGGGGAACTTTCTTTCCAACTCTTGCTCCTTCCAGAGAGGATGTTAACGTTATCAGTCCATTTCACATGAAAACACTCCGTCAGAGTGTGTGTGTGAGTGCGTCTGTGCGTGCCTGTGTAACCTACTATATGTGTGTGTGGTTTCAAATGAAGACCTGAGTTCGTGTGTGTGTTTCTGGGTTCGTGTGGCGCGGCTCTGGTTTTTGGATTATTAACCGGCGAGGAGCAGTGTTGGAGATGTTTCTCTGTTTTACCGATTTACCTATTTATTTAGCCGTTAACGGCTGAACCGGACAGCTCGCATTCGACTCGTGACTTCAGGATCACTGCTCTGGAACCTGCCATGATTCTGCTGAACCTTCTCAGCGTGCTGGTTCTGCTGGGTGGGTACACACACACACACACACACACACACACACACACGCACACACACACACACACACACACACACACACACACACACACACACACACACACACACACACACACACACACACACACACACACACACACACACACACACACACACACACACACACACACACACACACACACACAGGTAAGAGGGCATCCACTCCACGACCACAAATTCAGTTAGGGATATAACTGTAAGCAGTCATGCCTCCACCTGGTGCCTTGCTGCTGCTGGTTAAGGTTTTAAGAACGTATAACCTAATAATTTACAATTATATGACCTCACGTAGGCATAGTAAGCATCTGAAAGTGATTTAGGGTTTTGCGTAGCACAATAGTTATTTGGAGTGTGATGACGTACACGCTCTCCCTTCTGGTAGGATCTGACGGTCAAAGGGACAGAGCATGGGGCATCTTCCCTCCGCCTCAGCTGCTTGCTCAAGTGTGTGCGTGTATGCGTGTGTGGGTGTATGTGTGCTCCTGCACGTATGAATCTGGTTGCCGCTGTGCCTGAGGACTCGGCTCGCGCGGCAGAGCTGTCCTTGGTGCTGAAATCTGTTCACGGTAGTGGCGATAGACTGTGGTCTGTCACTTTTCAGCCCTCAGCGTGCTGCCTGTTCGTCTGTCCAGTCGTTGCACCTTGTGATCCTATGAATGTTTTATAGATTAATCTGGAACACATTACTAACAAATCCAGAAGTTTATGATGTGTTCCTATATTTACATGATAGGCATTTTCACCAGTTGTTGTCATAGATTTATGTTTTAGGTGATTTAAAATGGGGTACGAGAGAAGAGGAGAGAAGGAGAGGAGGAAGAGTGAGAGGAGAAAGAGACTGGAAGAGGTGAAAGAGAGAGAGAGAGAGAGAGAGAGAGGGAGAGAGAGAGAAGGGGAGGAGAGAAGAGGAGGAGAGGATAGTGCTAGGAGAGAGTGAGAGGAGTGGAAAGGAGGGGATGGGGAGGACAGGAGGGGATGGATAGAAGAGGAGAAAGTAGGGTAGAGGAGAGGAGGAGGGAGGAGATGAGGATGGACAATAGGAGATAAAGGATGAGGAGAGGAGGAGGGAGGAGATGAGGATGGACAAGAGGAGATAAAGGGAGAGGAGAGGAGGATGGAGGATGGAGGAGATGAGGATGGACAAGAGGAGATAAAGGGAGAGGAGAGGAGGAGGGAGGATGGAGGATGGACAAGAGGAGATACAGGGAGAGGAGAGGAGGAGGGAGGATGGAGGAGATGAGGATGGACAAGAGGAGATAAAGGATGAGGAGAGGAGGAGGAGGGAGGAGATGAGGATGGACAATAGGAGATAAAGGATGAGGAGAGGAGGAGGGAGGAGATGAGGATGGACAAGAGGAGATAAAGGATGAGGAGAGGAGGAGGGAGGAGATGAGGATGGACAAGAGGAGATAAAGGATGAGGAGAGGAGGATGGAGGACATGAGGATGGACATGAGGAAATAAAGGATGAGGAGAGGAGGATGGAGGAGATGAGGATGGACAAGAGGAGATAAAGGGAGAGGAGGATGGAGGATGGAGGAGATGAGGATGGACAAGAGGAGATAAAGGAAGAGGAGAGGAGGAGGGAGGAGATGAGGATGGACAAGAGGAGATAAAGGAAGAGGAGAGGAGGAGGGAGGAGATGAGGATGGACAAGAGGAGATAAAGGATGAGGAGAGGAGGAGGGAGGAGATGAGGATGGACAAGAGGAGATAAAGGGAGAGGAGATGAGGGTGGACAAGAGGAGATAAAGGGAGAGGAGGAGGGAGGAGATGAGGATGGACAAGAGGAGATAAAGGATGAGGAGAGGAGGATGGAGGAGATGTTACTGTCCCAGACAGTATTTGACACAGTGGTGATTTTAGTGATGATGACATAAACACAGAACTCCCCTGTAAACAGCCTGCAGCCAGCTCTGTACTCAACAAGAAATCACTGTGTTTGATGTCCTTGGATAAACGTCTATTTTTGACTAGTAAACTGACTTAATCTCCCGACATCATGTATTTATGCACAAGGCTGACTGCGTCTTCCGACCTCCTGGGGACCTGCAAAAACGTCAAATTTCTACTTGAATCTGGAATGATCTCTCTGCTATACTGCTACCACACACACACACACACACACACACACACACACACACACACACACTAACGCACAAACTAACGCACACACACACACCTTTGGCTGTTCTTTTCTAGCTTTGACCTTGAGGGAAAATGTTATATTTTTTTACACCAGCATGAACAAACAGAGTAATTAGAAAAAACATTGTTCTAATGTAGCTAGAAAATATTTTTCAAGTAGATTATATTTAATGTAGTATATAGATTATATTTAATAATCTCCCAGATGGAGTGTGTGCTGTGTGGGAGTTTAACGTATGTCAATATTACCTTATTTCAAATCAAATCAAATTTTATTTGTCACATACACATGGTTAGCAGATGTTAATGCGAGTGTAGCGAAATGCTTGTGCTTCTAGTTCCGACAATGCAGTAATAACGAACAAGTGATCTAACTAACAATTCCAAAAAAACTACTGTCTTATACACATTGTAAGGGGATAAAGAATATGTACATAAGGATATATGAATGAGTGATGGTACAGAGCAGCATAGGCAAGATACAGTAGATGATATCGAGTACAGTATATACATATGAGATAAGTATGTAAACCAAGTGGCATAGTTAAAGTGGCTAGTGATACATGTATTACATAAGGATGCAGTCGATGATATAGAGTACAGTATCAACGTATGCATATGAGATGAACAATGTAGGGTAAGTAACATTATATAAGGTAGCATTGTTTAAAGTGGCTAGTGATATATTTACATCATTTCCCATCAATTCCCATGATTAAAGTGGCTGGAGTAGAGTCAGTGTCATTGACAGTGTGTTGGCAGTAGCCACTCAATGTTAGTGGTGGCTGTTTAACAGTCTGATGGCCTTGAGATAGAAGCTGTTTTTCAGTCTCTCGGTCCCAGCTTTGATGCACCTGTACTGACCTCGCCTTCTGGATGACAGTGGGGTGAACAGGCAGTGGCTCGGGTGGTTGATGTCCTTGATGATCTTTATGGCCTTCCTGTAGCATCGGGTGGTGTAGGTGTCCTGGAGGGCAGGTAGTTTGCCCCCGGTGATGCGTTGTGCAGACCTCACTACCCTCTGGAGAGCCTTATGGTTGAGGGCGGTGCAGTTGCCATACCAGGCGGTGATACAGCCCGCCAGGATGCTCTCGATTGTGCATCTGTAGAAGTTTGTGAGTGCTTTTGGTGACAAGCCGAATTTCTTCAGCCTCCTGAGGTTGAAGAGGCGCTGCTGCGCCTTCCTCACGATGCTGTCTGTGTGAGTGGACCAATTCAGTTTGTCTGTGATGTGTATGCCGAGGAACTTAAAACTTGCTACCCTCTCCACTACTGTTCCATCGATGTGGATGGGGGTGTTCCCTCTGCTGTTTCCTGAAGTCCACAATCATCTCCTTAGTTTTGTTGACGTTGAGTGTGAGGTTATTTTCCTGACACCACACTCCGAGGGCCCTCACCTCCTCCCTGTAGGCCGTCTCGTCGTTGTTGGTAATCAAGCCTACCACTGTTGTGTCGTCCGCAAACTTGATGATTGAGTTGGAGGCGTGCATGGCCACGCAGTCGTGGGTGAACAGGGAGTACAGGAGAGGGCTCAGAATGCACCCTTGTGGGGCCCCAGTGTTGAGGATCAGCGGGGAGGAGATGTTGTTGCCTACCCTCACCACCTGGGGGCGGCCCGTCAGGAAGTCCAGTACCCAGTTGCACAGGGCGGGGTCGAGACCCAGGGTCTCGAGCTTGATGACGAGCTTGGAGGGTACTATGGTGTTGAATGCCGAGCTGTAGTCGATGAACAGCATTCTCACATAGGTATTCCTCTTGTCCAGATGGGTTAGGGCAGTGTGCAGTGTGGTTGAGATTGCATCGTCTGTGGACCTATTTGGGCGGTAAGCAAATTGGAGTGGGTCAAGGGTGTCAGGTAGGGTGGAGGTGATATGGTCCTTGACTAGTCTCTCAAAGCACTTCATGATGACGGATGTGAGTGCTACGGGGCGGTAGTCGTTTAGCTCAGTTACCTTAGCTTTCTTGGGAACAGGAACAATGGTGGCCCTCTTGAAGCATGTGGGAACAGCAGACTGGTATAGGGATTGATTGAATATGTCCGTAAACACACCGGCCAGCTGGTCTGCGCATGCTCTGAGGGCGCGGCTGGGGATGCCGTCTGGGCCTGCAGCCTTGCGAGGGTTAACATATTTCCCCCAGATGGTGTGTACTGTGTCTCTGTGTGTGTGTGGGTGTAGGATGTGGTGGTTAAAGTTAATCGTTAAAATGAATATAATGATGACATTTCGCCGCCAGACGCTGTGTGTGTGGGTTGTTAGGGTCAGGGTTAACTATTGTTAACATTATGACTAATCATTATTCCTCTTCTCTCTCCACTGCAGGGTGTGTGTGTGTGGTGTGTGTGTGGGGGCATGGATGGAGGGAGCCGCTGGACTGCGTGCGGGCGTTAGAGCTGTGTAACGGGGACAGCCAGTGCAGCTCCAGCTACAGGATCATGCGCCAGTGCCTGTCAGGTGGGGCGCGGGATCGCCAGACCATGCTGGCTGGCAGAGAGTGCCAGGGGGCCATAGAGGTCCTACAGGACTCGTCGCTCTACGATTGTCGCTGTAAGAGAGCCATGAAGAAGGAATTACAGTGTCTGCAGAACTACTGGAGTATACACCAGGGCCTGACAGAGAGCGGTGAGTTACCTGGGCTACATGGCACAGTAGCACACACTAGGGCATACCTACGAAGGCAGTTTCATGTGTGTACTTTACTTTACTGACTTTATTGTCCCCATGGGGACATTTTGTTGCTGTGTCAAGTATACGTTTTAAAGTGGCATTTTAAATACAAAACAAATTGACAATAGAACCTTCATAACAGTTTCATACCAGTACCTGCATGTCAGTGGAAAGGAACATTGTTCAATGATCTTACTGTTGAGCATAATCCAAAACATATTGGTTGGTTTTCATTCTTCACATTCCTCATGAATTATAATATAGTATCACTGATACATCCTGTTAGTTGGGTTGATGTGATTGGATATGACCTCCAGTGCCTCTGCTGGCTAAGAATTCAATGCTCCTTTTCTGTTTGTGTGTGTGTGTCCTCACTGCAGCTCTGTGGCACTTTTTGTGCACACACACACACCCACCCACACACACACACACACACACACACACACACACACACACACACACACACACACACACACACACACACACACACACACACACACACACACACACACGGCGCACACACACACACACACACACACACACACACACACACACACTCTCTCTCTCGCTGGGCTGGGAAAGCTGGCCTAGTTTAGTTTTTGCGGCAGTAGGCCTCATTAAGGAGCTTCTCTCTTTGTTCTCCCTTCCTCTCTGGATGTCTGCTGCCAACAATGCCTGCAACACTTACACAAACACACACACACACACATGCAAGGGAATACACACATACGCTCACCCTCAGCATGAGTGGGGACACAGAGCTCAAGGGCACACAGAGAGAGAGAGAGAGAGAGAGAGAGAGAGAGAGAGAGAGAGAGACAGAGAGAGATTCTAGTTGTGGGTGTGACTGTTATCAGGTATAATACAGTCATCAATGTGGCTCCCTGTTTGGCCCATGAATAAATCTTTGAAAACTAAAATGCTCTGTTTATATAAGCATCCTGTATGTGTGTGCAGAAATAAAGCTGAAAGGACAGCAGCGCAGTACTGGGTGTGTATGATACTCTGTAGTCTAGTCAGAAATAGACTGGCTCACTAAACAACACTTACTATGGGGAACAGGGTCTTAAAGGGAGGAGAGGAGAAGAGAAGAGAAGAGAGGGGAGGAGAGGAGAGTTAAGGAGAGGGGAGGAGAGGAAAGGAGAGGAATGGAGAGGAGAAGAAAGTAGAGAGGAAGGAGACATTGTAAAATAATAGTGAAGACATCAAAACTATGAAATAACACACATAAAATCATGTAGTAACCAAAAAAGTGTTAAACAAATCAAAATATAATTTATATTTGAGATTCTTCAAAGTAGCTACCCTTTGCCTTGATGACAGCTTTGCATACGCTTGGCATTCTCTCAACCAGCTTCACCTGGAATGCTTTTCCAACAGTCTTGAAGGAGTTCCCACATATGCTGAGACCTTGTTGGCTGTTTGTCCTTCACTCTGCCGTCCAACTCATCCCAATACATCTAAATTGGATTGAGGTTGGGTGATTGTGGAGGCCAGGTCATCTGATGCAGCACTCCATCAGCACTCCTCTACTTCTTGGTCAAATTGTCCTTACACAGCCTGGAGGTGGGTCATTGTCCTTTTTAAACACAAATTATAGTCCCTGTAACGGTTTTCTAGTGGTGATGAAGGAGAGTCGGACCAAACTGCAGCGTGTCGATTGCGATCCATATTTATTAAACAAAACGTAAACACGACTAAACACTAAACACTACAAAAACAATAAACGTAATGAAAACCGAAAACAGCCTATCTAGTGCAAACTAACAGAGAGTACAAGTAAGACACTAAGGACAATCACCCACGACAAACTCAAAGAATATGGCTGCCTAAATATGGTTCCCAATCAGAGACAACGATAAGCACCTGCCTCTGATTGAGAACCACTCCAGACAGCCATAGACCTTGCTAGACAACCCACTAAGCTACAATCCCAATACCACCACCAAAACCCCAAGACAAACACACCACAATTACAAAAACCCCATGCCACACCCTGGCCTGACCAAATACATAAAGATAAACACAAAATACTTTGACCAGGGCGTGACAGAACCCCCTAAGGTGCGGACTCCCGAACGCACCTCAAAACAATAGGGAGGGTCCGGGTGGGCGTCTGTCCATGGTGGCGGCTCCGGCGCGGGACGTGGACCCCACTCCTTTAATGTCTTAGTCCCCTCTCCCTTCGTCCCTGGATAGTCCACCCTCGCCGCCGACCATGGCCTAGTAGTCCCCACCCAGAACCCCACTGGACTGAGGAGCAGATCGGGACTGAAGGACAGCTCGGGACCGAGGCAGCTCGGGACTGAGGGGAAGCTCGGGAGTGAGAGAAAGCTCAGGAGTGAGAGAAAGCTCAGGAGTGAGAGGAAGCTCAGGAGTGAGAGGAAGCTCAGGAGTGAGAGGAAGCTCAGGCAGGTAGATAGATCTACCAGCTCCTGGCTGGCTGGTGGTTTCAGCAGATCCCGGCTGACTGGCAGATCCTGGCTGACTGGCAGATCCTGGCTGACTGGCAGATCTGGAAGAGTCTGGTTGACTGGCAGATCTGGAAGAGTCTGGTTGACTGGCAGATCTGGAAGAGTCTGGTTGACTGGCAGATCTGGAAGAATCTGGTTGACTGGCAGATCTGGAAGAGTCTGGCTGACTGGCAGATCTGGAAGAGTCTGGCTGACTGGCAGATCTGGAAGAGTCTGGCTGACTGGCAGATCTGGAAGAGTCTGGCTGACTGGCAGATCTGGAAGAGTCTGGCTGACTGGCAGATCTGGAAGAGTCTGGTTGACTGGCAGATCTGGAAGAGTCTGGTTGACTGGCAGATCTGGAAGAGTCTGGCTGACTGGCAGATCTGGAAGAGTCTGGCTGACTGGCAGATCTGGCGGCGCTGGGCAGACTGGCGGCGCTGGGCAGACTGGGGGCACTGGCGGCGCTGGGCAGACTGGCGGCACTAGCTGCTCCATATAGGCTGACAGCTCTGGCGGCTTCTTACAGACTGACCGCTCTGGCGGCTCCGTGCTGACTGGCAGCTCCTTGCAGACTGGCAGCTCCTTACAGACTGACAGCTCCGTGCAGACTGACAGCTCCGTGCAGACTGACAGCTCCGTGCAGACTGACAGCTCCTTGCAGACTGGCAGCTCCATGCAGACTGGCAGCTCCATGCAGACTGGCAGCTCCATGCAGACTGGCTGCTCTATGCAGACTGACAGCTCTGGCTGCTTCATGCAGACTGACATCTCTGGCTGCTCCATGTAGACTGGCTGCTTCATGCAGACTGGCAGCTCGGGCTGCTTCATGTAGACTGACAGCTCTGGCTGCTCCATGCGGACTGACAGCTCTGGCTGCTCCATGTAGACTGGCTGCTTCATGCAGACTGGCAGCTCGGGCTGCTTCATGTAGACTGACAGCTCTGGCTGCTCCATGCGGACTGACAGCTCTGGCTGCTCCATGTAGACTGGCTGCTTCATGTAGACTGACAGCTCTGGCTGCTCCATGCAGACTGACAGCTCTGACTGCTCCATGCAGACTGACAGCTCTGGCTGCTCCATGCAGACTGGCTGCTTCATGCAGACTGGCAGCTCTGGCTGCTCCATGCAGACTGACAGCTCCATGCAGACTGACATCTCTGGCTGCTCCATGCAGACTGACAGCTCTGGCTGCTCCTTGCAGACTGGCAGCTCTGGCTGCGCTGAACAGGCGGGAGACTCCGGCAGCGTAGGAGAGGAGAAAGGTTCTGGCTGCGCTAAACAGGCGGGAGGCTCCGGCAGCGCTTTAGAGGAGGAAGGCTCTGGCTACGCTAAACAGGCGGGAGACTCCGGCAGCGCTGGAGATGAGGAAGGCTCTAACAGCGCTAGATAGGCGGGAGACTCCGGCAGCGCTGTGGAGGAGGAAGGCTCTGGCTGCGCTGAACAGGCGAGGCACACTGAAGGCCTGGTGCGTGGTGCTGGAACTGGTGGTACTGGATCGAGGACACGCACAGGAAGCCTGGTGCGGGGAGCTGCTACCGGAGGGCTGGGGTGTGGAGGTGGTACTGGATAGACCGGACCGTGCAGGGGCACTGGAGCTCTTGAGCACCGAGCCTGCCCAACCTTACCTGGCTCGATGCCCACTCTATCCCGGCCGATACGAGGAGCTGGAATATACCGAACCGGGCTGTGCACCCGCACTGGAGACACCGTGCGCTCCACAGCATAACACGGTGCCTGCCCGGTCTCTCCAGCCCCCCGGTAAGCACAGGGAGTTTGCGCAGGTCTCCTACCTGGCATAGCCATACTCCCTGTGAGCCCCCCCCCCAAGAAATTTTTGGGGCTGACTCTCGGGCTTCCATCCGCTCTGCCGTGCTAGCTCCTCATAATGCCGCCTCTCTGCTTTAGCTGCCTCCAGCTCGGCTTTGGGGCGACAATAATCTCCAGGCTCATTCCAGGGTCCTTTACCGTCCAATTCCTCCTCCCATGTCCATATCTCCAGGTGGTGCAACCTCTCCCACTGTAGCTGCTGCTGCTCCTGCTGCTGCTGCCTCTGTTGCCTCTTCTCCTGTTGCTCCTTTGGGCGGCTACACTCCCCTGGTTTAGCCCAGGGTCCTCTCCCGTCGAGGATTTCCTCCCATGTCCAGAAATCCTTATTTAGCATCTCCTTTTCGGCTTCTCCTGCCTGTTGACACGCCGCTTGGTCCGTTGGTGGTGGGTGATTCTGTAACGGTTTTCTAGTGGTGATGAAGGAGAGTCGGACCAAACTGCAGCGTGTCGATTGCGATCCATATTTATTAAACAAAACGTAAACACGACTAAACACTAAACACTACAAAAACAATAAACGTAATGAAAACCGAAAACTGCCTATCTAGTGCAAACTAACAGAGAGTACAAGTAAGACACTAAGGACAATCACCCACGACAAACTCAAAGGATATGGCTGCCTAAATATGGTTCCCAATCAGAGACAACGATAAGCACCTGCCTCTGATTGAGAACCACTCCAGACAGCCATAGACCTTGCTAGACAACCCACTAAGCTACAATCCCAATACCACCACCAAAACCCCAAGACAAACACACCACAATTACAAAAACCCCATGCCACACCCTGGCCTGACCAAATACATAAAGATAAACACAAAATACTTTGACCAGGGCGTGACAGAACCCCCCTAAGGTGCGGACTCCCGAACGCACCTCAAAACAATAGGGAGGGTCCGGGTGGGCGTCTGTCCATGGTGGCGGCTCCGGCGCGGGGACGTGGACCCCACTCCTTTAATGTCTTAGTCCCCTCTCCCTTCGTCCCTGGATAGTCCACCCTCGCCGCCGACCATGGCCTAGTAGTCCCCACCCAGAACCCCACTGGACTGAGGAGCAGATCGGGACTGAAGGACAGCTCGGGACCGAGGCAGCTCGGGACTGAGGGGAAGCTCGGGAGTGAGAGAAAGCTCAGGAGTGAGAGAAAGCTCAGGAGTGAGAGGAAGCTCAGGAGTGAGAGGAAGCTCAGGAGTGAGAGGAAGCTCAGGCAGGTAGATAGATCTACCAGCTCCTGGCTGGCTGGTGGTTTCAGCAGATCCCGGCTGACTGGCAGATCCTGGCTGACTGGCAGATCCTGGCTGACTGGCAGATCTGGAAGAGTCTGGTTGACTGGCAGATCTGGAAGAGTCTGGTTGACTGGCAGATCTGGAAGAGTCTGGTTGACTGGCAGATCTGGAAGAATCTGGTTGACTGGCAGATCTGGAAGAGTCTGGCTGACTGGCAGATCTGGAAGAGTCTGGCTGACTGGCAGATCTGGAAGAGTCTGGCTGACTGGCAGATCTGGAAGAGTCTGGCTGACTGGCAGATCTGGAAGAGTCTGGCTGACTGGCAGATCTGGAAGAGTCTGGCTGACTGGCAGATCTGGAAGAGTCTGGCTGACTGGCAGATCTGGAAGAGTCTGGCGGCGCTGACTGGCGGCGCTGGGCAGACTGGCGGCGCTGGGCAGACTGGGGGCACTGGCGGCGCTGGGCAGACTGGCGGCACTAGCTGCTCCATATAGGCTGACAGCTCTGGCGGCTTCTTACAGACTGACCGCTCTGGCGGCTCCGTGCTGACTGGCAGCTCCTTGCAGACTGGCAGCTCCTTACAGACTGACAGCTCCGTGCAGACTGACAGCTCCGTGCAGACTGACAGCTCCGTGCAGACTGACAGCTCCTTGCAGACTGGCAGCTCCATGCAGACTGGCTGCTCTATGCAGACTGGCTGCTTCATGCAGACTGACATCTCTGGCTGCTCCATGTAGACTGGCTGCTTCATGCAGACTGGCAGCTCGGGCTGCTTCATGTAGACTGACAGCTCTGGCTGCTCCATGCGGACTGACAGCTCTGGCTGCTCCATGTAGACTGACTGCTTCATGCAGACTGGCAGCTCGGGCTGCATCATGTAGACTGACACCTCTGGCTGCTCCATGCGGACTGACAGCTCTGGCTGCTCCATGTAGACTGGCTGCTCCATGCAGACTGACAGCTCTGACTGCTCCATGCAGACTGACAGCTCTGGCTGCTTCATGCAGACTGGCAGCTCTGGCTGCTCCATGCAGACTGGCAGCTCTGGCTGCTCCATGCAGACTGACAGCTCTGGCTGCTCCATGCAGACTGGCTGCTTCATGCAGACTGGCAGCTCTGGCTGCTCCATGCAGACTGACAGCTCCATGCAGACTGACAGCTCTGGCTGCTCCATGCAGACTGACAGCTCTGGCTGCTCCTTGCAGACTGGCAGCTCTGGCTGCGCTGAACAGGCGGGAGACTCCGGCAGCGTAGGAGAGGAGAAAGGTTCTGGCTGCGCTAAACAGGCGGGAGGCTCCGGCAGCGCTTTAGAGGAGGAAGGCTCTGGCTGCGCTAAACAGGCGGGAGACTCCGGCAGCGCTGGAGATGAGGAAGGCTCTAACAGCGCTAGATAGGCGGGAGACTCCGGCAGCGCTGTAGAGGAGGAAGGCTCTGGCTGCGCTGAACAGGCGAGGCACACTGAAGGCCTGGTGCGTGGTGCTGGAACTGGTGGTACTGGATCGAGGACACGCACAGGAAGCCTGGTGCGGGGAGCTGCTACCGGAGGGCTGGGGTGTGGAGGTGGTACTGGATAGACCGGACCGTGCAGGCGCACTGGAGCTCTTGAGCACCGAGCCTGCCCAACCTTACCTGGCTCGATGCCCACTCTATCCCGGCCGATACGAGGAGCTGGAATATACCGAACCGGGCTGTGCACCCGCACTGGAGACACCGTGCGCTCCACAGCATAACACGGTGCCTGCCCGGTCTCTCCAGCCCCCGGTAAGCACAGGGAGTTTGCGCAGGTCTCCTACCTGGCATAGCCATACTCCCTGTGAGCCCCCCAAGAAATTTTGGGGCTGACTCTCGGGCTTCCATCCGCTCTGCCGTGCTAGCTCCTCATAATGCCGCCTCTCTGCTTTAGCTGCCTCCAGCTCGGCTTTGGGGCGACAATAATCTCAGGCTCATTCCAGGGTCCTTTACCGTCCAATTCCTCCTCCCATGTCCATATCTCCAGGTGGTGCAACCTCTCCCACTGTAGCTGCTGCTGCTCCTGCTGCTGCTGCCTCTGTTGCCTCTTCTCCTGTTGCTCCTTTGGGCGGCTACACTCCCCTGGTTTAGCCCAGGGTCCTCTCCCGTCGAGGATTTCCTCCCATGTCCAGAAATCCTTATTTAGCATCTCCTTTTCGGCTTCTCCTGCCTGTTGACACGCCGCTTGGTCCGTTGGTGGTGGGTGATTCTGTAACGGTTTTCTAGTGGTGATGAAGGAGAGTCGGACCAAACTGCAGCGTGTCGATTGCGATCCATATTTATTAAACAAAACGTAAACACGACTAAACACTAAACACTACAAAAACAATAAACGTAATGAAAACCGAAAACAGCCTATCTAGTGCAAACTAACAGAGAGCACAAGTAAGACACTAAGGACAATCACCCACGACAAACTCAAAGAATATGGCTGCCTAAATATGGTTCCCAATCAGAGACAACGATAAGCACCTGCCTCTGATTGAGAACCACTCCAGACAGCCATAGACCTTGCTAGACAACCCACTAAGCTACAATCCCAATACCACCACCAAAACCCCAAGACAAACACACCACAATTACAAAAACCCCATGCCACACCCTGGCCTGACCAAATACATAAAGATAAACACAAAATACTTTGACCAGGGCGTGACAGTCCCACTAAGCGCAAACCAGAAGGGATGGGGTATCGCTGCAGAATGCTGTGGTAGCCATGCTGGGTAAGTGTTCCTTGAATTCGAAAGAAATCACAGACAGTATCACCAGCAAAGCAGCCCTTACTCCTCCATCTTCACAGTGGAAACCACACAAGCAGAGATAATCTGTTCATCCGCATCACAAAGACATCACAAAGACACGGTGGTTGGAAGCAAACATCTCAAATTTGGACTCATCAGACCAAAGGACATATTTCCACCAGTCTAATCTCCAAGCAAGTCTCTTCTTATTATTGGTGTCCTTTAGTAGTGGTTTCTTTGCAGCAATTCGACAATGAAGGCCTGATTCATGCAGTCTCCTTTTTGATGTTATTGTGATGTGTCTGTTTTTTTCCTGTTTTTTTCCCACCTTTATTTAACCAGGTGGCCAGTTGAGAACAAGTTCTCATTTACAACTGCGACCTGCAAAGCAGTGCGACAAAATCAACACAGATTTACGCATAAACAAATGTACAGTCAATAACACAAAAGAAAAAAAAATAGAAAAATCTATGTACAGTGTGTGCAAATGTAGAGGAGTAGGGAGGTAGGCAATAAATAGGCCATAGGGGTGAAAATAATTTCAATTTAGCATTAATACTGGAGTGATAGATGTGCAGATGATGATATGCATGTAGAGATACTGGGTTGCAAAAGAGCCCGAGGGTAAGTAATAATATGGGGATGAGGTAGTTGGGTGTGCTATTTACAGATTGGCTGTGTACAGGTACAGTGATCGGTAAGCTGCTCTGACAGCTGATGCTTAAAGTTAGAGAGGGAGATATAAGACTCCATCTTCAGAGATTTTTTGCAATTCGTTCCAGTCATTGGCAGCAGAGAACTGGAAGGAAAGGCGGCCAAAGGAAGTGTTGGCTTTGGGGATGACCAGTGAAATATACCTGCTGGAGCGCGTGCTACGGGTGGGTGTTGCTATGGTGACCAGTGAGCTGAGATAAGGTGGGGCGGCTTTACGTAGCAAGGACTTGTAGATGACCTGGAGCCAGTGGGTTTGGCAACGGACATGTAGTGAGGGCCAGCCAACGAGAGCATACAGGTTGCAGTCGTGGGTTGTATATGGGGCTTTGATGATAAAACGGATGGCACTGTGATAGACTGCATCCAATTGGCTGAGTAGAGTGTTGGGGGCAATTTTGTACATTTCATCGCCGAAGTCAAGGATTGGTAGGATAGTCAGTTTTCCGAGGGTATGTTTTGTGGCATGAGTGAAGGAGGCTTTGTTGCGAAATAGGCAGCAGATTCTAGATGTAATTTTGGATTGGAGAAGCTTAACGTGAGTCTGGAAGGTGTTTACAGTCTAACGAGACACCTAGGTATTTGTAGTTGTCCACATATTCTAGATCAGAAACGTCCAGAGTAGTGATGCTAGTCGGGCGGGAGGGTGCGGCAGCAATCGGTTGAAGAGCATGCACTTAGTTTTACTAGAATTTAAAAGCAGTTGGAGTAATTCGACCATGAAGGCCTGATTCATGCAGTCTCCTTTTTGATGTTGATGTTGTGATGTGTCTGTTACTTGAACTCTGTGAAGCATTTAGTTGTGCTGCAATTTCTGTGGCTGGTAACTCTAATGAACTTGTCCTCTGCAGCAGAGGTCACTGGGTCTTTCTTTCCTGTGGTGGTCCTGATGAGAGCCAGTTTCATCATAGCGCATGATGGTTTTAGCACCT